>NC_091134.1:48600488-48903518 GCF_041381155.1 Argopecten irradians | reverse complement strand
GTTTGTGAGTCCAACAACAAAAATAAGCCTTGGTAAATACTTTCGTATTCCAAGGTAAATGTTTTCTTTCTTATTTATTAAATAACAACCTCCTAAAAACTTATTTGAGATATTTGCGTTTCCCAAAAAATTATCATAAGCATTCTGCATTGTTGTATTTTCACAAATGCCGTATAGATGTGTCTAGGATACGTTTAAGGATGGTCTGAGAGAATTGTTTATCAAGTACCTATTATGTGAAACATATCAGCAAGTATAGAATTATGTAATCACTATTCTAATGTGTGAAAGAACAACTGAAAGAAATACTATTACACCTTATACAAACGTAAAACCAATGATGTTTAAATTACCAAAAGTATCATCTAACGAAATACAGTTCATCTAGATTACAGAAAGAATAAGGCGTCGATGTTCTACAATAGTAGGATGATGTGGAATGTATTCGATTCATTCATTCCGGATACAGTAAGGTCAAGAACGAACATCAATAGACCAATCTGAATGCAGTTTATCGGACACAAGACATGATCGTGATATAGTACAAAAATTTGTAGGCATTGTTTGACAATCTATAAAGATAGCTGTGTACTTTGTTTGGATAATACGAAGTCGTGACACAGTATATACCAAGGCAACAGCCTTATAACCACCAATAAGATAATTGGCTGGGCGTATCTGAACAGCATGTTCTCACCAGAGTTCGTTAGATATCTACACCAGGGAAATCAGGCCAGTAAATTTGACTACGTAATAGGCATATGAAGGCACGGGGGAAATTTCTTCCTATTTCTGTGAAACAATGGTTACTATAAATCTGAGAATGGTTTCAAAAGTCATAAACTCCGATAGTAAAATGCTGAAAAAAAACAACGGTTTTAAACGTCTAATTCATTACTGTTTCGTGACAGGCGGTGACATAAAATTTGAACATATTTGACAGCTGACAAAAGTGACTCTACGACAATAAAATGCGAAGCGGGCTAATATTAAGGTAGATGTTAGAACATGAAACCGGAGATATAGAAAAGGGTCGGGAGATGGGCACCAATACCAATAGGTCTCCCAGAAAAGTTTATGATATTATAAATATAAGAAGTTAATTGACAAAAGTGAAGTAACCCTTCCCTATATTATCTTTCAGGTTAAAGTTTTTTAATTCAAATTGATATTTTGGACGGTTGGTTTCAGTCACGCTGGTTGAACAGACACTTATCTAATACACAGTACCACAATCGTCTGATATTTGATCTTAGATTACATTAACCATTATAAAATGGTTTTGTTACTTCCACTCTTAAGGCCACGAAGGTTAATTGTACAAAATCTCGAAACCATCTTTTGTTGGCATGGATGCATTTTAAGAAATAAATATCTTGTAAAGCAAACGACAAGGCATCTTTTGTAACTCTCATTGGAAAAACTAAACGGTTTTGGAAATCAAATAAAAAAACAATAATAATTGATTTCGACATGCAAACATGCCAAACCCCAGATAACTTATTTGATTAGTTGTTTCACTGTGTCCATGTAATCTAATTTATGCAGCTAGGTCAGCACTGTGAGGGTGTATGAAGGTTGTGTGTCTTGAATCCTGACAGAGGTTGAGGTCTCATGTTTGCAGAGAGAAATTTTGTTTAAATCTATTGCTTATATTTCCCATGTTCAAGTTCAACGACCTGCAAAACTAGTGGTCTGAGGTCTTTCTGAAACATTTATCACAATCAAACATTACAGAATGATAAAGTACAAAACAGAATGCATCATATTGAACTGAAATTGATCTAAATTAGGAATCGGTTGTGTTTTTGTTGTAACTGTTGTTGAATAAAGCAAAACCTCATTGACATTCATGCCAAGTCAGGTATTTCGTGTTGAGAAAGTTATATCTATTATTATTTGATAACAAATATGCTATTTTACTTTCTTATGACTTTGTTTACAAAGATGCAGTATAAGAAAAAGTTATGTCTAATCTATTAAAAATTGCAGTTTCGAATTATAACCAATTATTAAATCGTAATTATGTCTGCCAAATTTCTATCCGTTACGTTGGTATTTTCGCTTTTGCATGAAAGTTATTACATATCAATTTATTTTGAAAGGATATGAATGGATGAGTAGTAATAACGTGTAAATTATGAATATATCTAAAATGAACGTGAAAGTGACGAAAGGTTGTGAATAATCAATTAAAATATTGAAATTGGTGCGAAAGTCCCTCTGTGAAAAGAAAACTTTGTTTTGTATATGCCTTTTGAATTTAAAAAAATGGCAAAAAAATGGTTTGCCATTTTTCAGTATAATGTGGCTAGATGGGATGTACTGTGTTGCTCAATGTCTTCGTATTACAACACTTTACAATAGTGTCGTTTCCAATTTTATAAAGGAGACAGTTTGTATACTGCAGTCTGCCATATACACGGCTGTACTCACAAGCAACTCATCAACCTTAATTGTCCATTGGCAGGAAACCAATCACTAAATTTTCACAATAAATAGATATAAACATTTAATGTTGGTTTGATTTGTGTGTATTTTACCGTATATGAAATCATTGAAGGTTCAAGAAAAAAATACTACAGAAAAGACAAACCAAGCGTTATCTTACTTCACGATAAAAGCGTTTAAAATAACAAGAAAATTAGACTATCTAAGTTACATTTAAAACTGTAATAAAAGTACTTCAACGTATGTCAAAAAGTACTGCAAACATGTGGTTTTATATTGCACAAGGAGGAAACGGTATCCCACCATTTCACCACTGACATGGAACTTTTATATGGTCATTATTGAGTATCAAAAAACAATTATTACATATTTTCTCGTCAACTTTCGACACTCGGCCTCTGAAACATCGTTATATGTTGACAAGACAATTTGATAAGAAAATGTTAGTTACATAAAAACAGTTTTACAAGGAAATACCAACGGCCTCTTTGACATTTGGTACTGTTTTTGTCTTTTGTGGTCGGGTAAATAAATCAAGAGATTGTGTCGACTTGAAATGGAACCGATTTATTTTGCTGTAATCTCGTCAAATCACATCGTATTGGGTAATGTAGTAATATGGATTTGGACTTTTCAGTCAATGTCATTTATTCTTAGTGATCATTTTTACATAAATATTTCCGATTGGTTCGTTGTCGTAGATGTTTGATTACACAATGTGTAAGTTGTAAAAATAATCTAATTACTAATTTCATGGAGTATTTAGAAAAAAATGCATCAGGTTGCTATTTCCAAAAACGTAAATGGAGTCATTAAGCACGGAACCTAGTGTCCTAGACCTGATGAATGAGTTGTCTGCCTTATATCATTAAATTCAACGGTTTTGCCACGTCTGACAGCTTAATTAGTTTTCATTAATTCCGATTCGACTGTTCGAGTGGCCCTCATTTAGTCCTAATATAATGGAATAATGTAAAACGAGAATGTTTTTAGAGTCAAACATCTGAGTTATATCCCGAATTGCTGTTTTCATTGACCTTTTACCTCAACACGGCCTTTCCAAAAATAGCATGTGATCAATACCACAACAATGCTTAGCAATAGGTGGGACATTCATGGTGCAGACAAAGAATATGCTGATCACGATTCAAACATGAACTCATTATCCAAAAGCTTGATAACGTGTATATAATTAAGTCTCATGGGTGTTCTATATTTCATGAATTCAAAGGAAACATTATTTCAACATTAATAAATATGAGATTACTAGTAAACAGGACCATTTAATTGCCTTTAATTCCCACACCAAGTGTTCCAACAGGAAGGAGACATTAAAATTTCCATCTCAATAATACCAAAACTATGTCCTGAGGCTGCTTTAGCATGATTGTGTTGTTTTAATATCAAAACTCGGATATAGCGTCAAATAAATCGGAGTGAATTAGATTTTAGCCAGTGAAACAGAACAAACTTTTTTTCAGAACAAAAACCTACACATGAAGGCCGTTGGGATTACCTACACAGGTTTTAGGTGTGATTGTAATCATTAAAATGGGTGAGTTTGGATACTATGAAATAGGCGATATCAAAATTTTTCGATTACAACAAAATGTCAAAAACAGATATTTTATTACACGATGAGTGTCAGTCATCATAACAACTTCATACATGTACTAAGTTAATAAAACAACTGAAGCAACATTCCATGCTTTGTTTGTTTGATTAATTAACGTCCTATTAACAGCTATGGTCATGAAATGACGGCCTCCTATGTATGCGATGTGTTGCGTGTATGTTGTGCGAGGTGCGTGTTTTGGGAGACTGCGGTATATTCATGTTGTGTCTTCTTGTATAGTGGAACTGTTGCCCTTTTTATAGTGCTATATCACTGCAGCATGCAGCCGAAGACACCAAGCAACACACCCCACCCGGTCACATTATACTAACAACGGGCAAACCAGTCGTCCCGCTCCCGTTATGCTGAGCGTTAAGCAGGAGCAGAAACTACCACTTTTATAGACTTTGGTGTGTCTCGGCCAGGGGGCAGAACCCAGAAGCTTCCTCACATGGGCAAGCGCTCAACCAAAGGCCAAAAGTGAGGTGGTGTCAAGGGAGACTCTAGGAAGAACAAAGTAATTTAGGGAGAAAGAAAAGATAAGATCCTAAATCTAGTCGTCTTTTACGATCATGCAATAAGGGCAGCAGGTACAATTCTTACGCCCTACCTGCAGGGCTATTCCATGCGCGTTCATTTCTGAAAATAAAATATACTCGCACATAGCTATATGTAATTGGAGTAAAAAGAAAAAAATCACATTAACCATTACTTCTTATCAAACGATCAAAGATATTTTCTACGATTATTGGTGTATTTTCTGCAGACTTTGTAAAATTGGTGTGATTGTTTAGTGTTAGACATCTGTTTAATTACTTTGGCCATTCAAATAAGTATCAAATGTAGGTATTTACACAAAGATGGAATACAAAGAGAGAGAAACAGGAAACTAAATACCTTACACTTACCACGAGTCCTGAACCCATGTCTTTAATTTCATAGGTTTGTGATAGATCAAATCGACAATGACATAATATCATTTGATTATCTCGTCTGTTTATAGCTGATATTTACATTGCGGTTTTTTTTTAAAAAAAGGTTGGTATAATGTTCCATAGAATAAAAGGCTTTGGTCAGATATCCAGGAAACAACAAACACGAACGTGGTTGTTGATCCCCGATTCTTATGAAAATTCAGGACATTCAAACGATAATTGCAAGAGGTATATTGCGTTACAATTCTTTCTATTTAACACCCATAAAAGACCCGGTGATAGTTAGGTAACAGAATATCGTGCATAATTTCAAAGGAACGATATCCAAAATGAAAATAATTTCGGCTATAAAGAAATAAACGCATGTTCAGATTCATTATTTGCAATAGTATCCTCTTAAGGATACCCCTAGGCATTTGTCGACAATATGGATATGGAGTCACATGCTCCCAACAGATATCGTACGAAGTCGATATTCGAACAAAGCAGGTACCAAATTGCACTAACGACAGCGCTGATCAATTTATACATTATATTAGGCAATTACCTGTGATCGCTGATACCAGTCGTGACCCAAATTGTCGTTATGGGATTGATGAGGTGGCAAAGGAACGCCTAATTCATGAGATGGAATTTGATTGTTGAAGACAAATGCAATTTCACTTTGGTTAAAATTATCGTTTTATTCACTGTTAATGAGATGTGATCAGTATAGAAAATACCTTTTACATAAGTCACGTTCTTTTGTCGGAAACTGGTGGTAAAATATCAAGCACTTTTTTAATTAGCCAATAGTTGCACGTGTGGTAGGATGTCCGAAACATGAACCTATCACTCTACGTGGTCATGTGTTGGGTAGCAGAAAACATTGTTTAACCACTCAGCCACCAGGACCCAAATTATGAGGACCAATACTTGAATGCCAGATACCGTAGCGTAGCAAACCAACGTGGTTCTGAGATGGCGGACTAATAATAGAATGTCAGACACCCTAACCTATCAAACCAACGTGGTTCTGAGATGGCGGACTAATGGTAGAATGTCAGATACCTTAGCGTATCAAATCAACGTGGTTCTGAGATGGCGGACTAATAGTAGAATGTCAGATACCTTAGCGTAGCAAACGAATGTGGCTCTGAAATGGCGGACTAATGGTAGAATGCCAAATACCTTAGCGTAGCAAACGAACGTGGTTCTGAGATGGCACACTAATGGTAGAATGTCAGGCACCCTAACCTATCAAACCAACGTGGTTCTGAGATGGCGGACTAATGGTAGAATGTCAGACACCCTAACCTATCGAACCAACGTGGTTCTGAGATGGCGGACTAATGGTAGAATGTCAGACACCCCAACGTGGTTCTGAGATGGCGAACTAATGGTAAAATGTCAGGCACCCTAACCTATCAAACCAACGTGGTTCTGAGATGGCGGAGTAATGGTAAAATGCCTGACATTCTAACCTATCAAACCCACGTGGTTCCGAGATGGCGAACTAATGGTACACTAATGGTAGAATGTCAGACACCCTAACCTATCAAACCAACGTATTTTTGAGATGGCGGACTAATGGTAGAATGTCAGACACCCTAACCTATCAAACCAACGTGGTTCTAAGATGGCGAACTAATGGTTAAATATCAGGCACCCTAACCTATCAAACCAACGTGGTTCTGAGATGGCGGACTAATGGTAAAATGTCAGAAATCCTAACCTATCAAACCCACGTGGTTCTGAGATGCCGAACTAATGGTAGACTAATGGTAGAATGTCAGACACCCTAACCTATCAAACCAACGTGGTTCGGGGATGGCGGGCTAATGGTAGAATGTCAGACACCCTAACCTATCAAACCAACGTGGTTCTCAGATGGCGGACTAATGGTAGAATGTCAGATACCTTAGCGTAGCAAACCAAAGTGGTTCTGAGATGGCGGACTAATGGTAGAATGTCAGACACCCTAACCTATCAAACCCACGTGGTTCTGAGATGGCGAACTAATGGCAGAATGTCAGACACCCTAACCTATCAAACCCACGTTGTTCTGTGATGGCGGACTAATGATAGAATGTCAAGACACCCTAACCTATCAAACCAACGTGGTCCTGAGATGGCGGACTAATGGTAGAATGTCAGACACCCTAACCTATCAAACCAACGTGGTTCTGAGATGGCGGACTAATGGTAGAATGTCAGACACCCAACGTGGTTCTGAGATGGCGAACTAACGGTTAAATGTCAGACACCCTAACCTATCAAACCAACGTGGTTCTGAGATGGCGGAGTAATGGTAAAATGTCAGACATTCTAACCTATCAAACCCACGTGGTTCTGAGATGGCGAACTAATGGTAGACTAATGGTAGAATGTCAGACACCCTAACCTATCAAACCAACGTGGTTCTGAGATGGCGGACTAATGGTAGAATGTCAGATACCTTAGCGTATCAAATCAACGTGGTTCTGAGATGGCGGACTAATAGTAGAATGTCAGATACCTTAGCGTAGCAAACGAATGTGGCTCTGAAATGGCGGACTAATGGTAGAATGCCAAATACCTTAGCGTAGCAAACGAACGTGGTTCTGAGATGGCACACTAATGGTAGAATGTCAGGCACCCTAACCTATCAAACCAACGTGGTTCTGAGATGGCGGACTAATGGTAGAATGTCAGACACCCTAACCTATCGAACCAACGTGGTTCTGAGATGGCGGACTAATGGTAGAATGTCAGACACCCCAACGTGGTTCTGAGATGGCGAACTAATGGTAAAATGTCAGGCACCCTAACCTATCAAACTAACGTGATTCTGAGATGGCGGAGTAATGGTAAAATGCCTGACATTCTAACCTATCAAACCCACGTGGTTCTGAGATGGCGAACTAATGGTAGACTAATGGTAGAATGTCAGACACCCTAACCTATCAAACCAACGTGGTTCTGAGATGGCGGACTAATGGTAGAATGTCAGATACCTTAGCGTATCAAATCAACGTGGTTCTGAGATGGCGGACTAATAGTAGAATGTCAGATACCTTAGCGTAGCAAACGAATGTGGCTCTGAAATGGCGGACTAATGGTAGAATGCCAAATACCTTAGCGTAGCAAACGAACGTGGTTCTGAGATGGCACACTAATGGTAGAATGTCAGGCACCCTAACCTATCAAACCAACGTGGTTCTGAGATGGCGGACTAATGGTAGAATGTCAGACACCCTAACCTATCGAACCAACGTGGTTCTGAGATGGCGGACTAATGGTAGAATGTCAGACACCCCAACGTGGTTCTGAGATGGCGAACTAATGGTAAAATGTCAGGCACCCTAACCTATCAAACTAACGTGATTCTGAGATGGTGGAGTAATGGTAAAATGCCTGACATTCTAACCTATCAAACCCACGTGGTTCTGAGATGGCGAACTAATGGTAGACTAATGGTAGAATGTCAGACACCCTAACCTATCAAACCAACGTATTTCTGAGATAGCGGACTAATGGTAGAATGTCAGACACCCTAACCTATCAAACCAACGTGGTTCTAAGATGGCGAACTAATTGTAAAATGTCAGGCACCCTAACCTATCAAACCAACGTGGTTCTGAGATGGCGGACTAATGGTAAAATGTCGGAAATTCTAACCTATCAAACCCACGTGGTTCTGAGATGGCGAACTAATGGTAGACTAATGGTAGAATGTCAGATACCTTAGCCCTAACACCCTAACCTATCAAACCCACGTGGTTCTAAGATGGCGAACTAATGGTAAAATGTCAGGCACCCTAACCTATCAAACCAACGTAGTTCTGAGATGGCGGACAAATGGTAAAATGTCAGATACCTTAGCGTATCAAACCAAAGTGGTTCTGAGATGGCGGACAAATGGTAGAATGTCATACATCCTAACCTATCAAACCCACGTGGTTCTGAGATGGCGAACTAATGGTAGACTAATGGTAGAATGTCAGACACCCTAACCTATCAAACCAATGTGGTTCTGAGATGGCGGGCTAATGGTAGAATGTCAGATATCTTAGCGTATCAAACCAAAGTGGTTCTGAGATGGCGGACAAATGGTAGAATGTCAGACACCCTAACCTATCAAACCCACGTGGTTCTGAAATGGCGGACTAATGGTAGAATGTCAGACACCCTTACCTATCAAACCAACGTTGTTCTGAGATGGCGGACTAATGGTAAAAAGTCAGATACCTTAGCGCTTCAAGCCAACGTGGTTCTGAGATGGCACACTAATGGTGGAATGTCAGACACCCTAACCTATCAAACCCACATGGTTCTGAGATGGCGGACTAATGGTAGAATGTTAGAAACCCCAAACAATCAAACTAGCATGCTTATAAAATGGAGGACTATTGGTGGAATGTTCGACTCCTTCACCTCACAAACCAACATGGTCGTGAGGTAGAGGACTAAAATTAGAATCTGTCAAACACTATAACATCTAAAAGTGGGCATGTCACCTTAAGCTATCAAACCAATGTGACACTGACGTCTGGAACAAGTGTTAGAATATCAAACAACTTTACCAGTAATACTAGCGTGATCTATGAATAAGTGTTGCATTACATAACATATTGAAGAAAAGGCTAGTAAAAAGGATAGACTAACTGATGATTAATGAAAAAGTCTTACCAACTCGTCCACCAAATCCGAGAGTTTTTGGAGCTGTTCCGTTGAGAGATCGGGGTTGTCCAGTACCATTGGAAGTTCCATGGTTTCCTCAGTATCTTGTACGATGGGAGGATAAAAACTTTCCATCTCGTTATAACTATCAGAACCTGACGAGGGATCCTCACTTCGTAAAAGTAACTTTTTTAAGAAAAGTCCACTGTTTTCCCCACTGTTAGGTAATGCTGATTGTTGACCTGATCTTTTACCATTACCTGGAAATAACAAATGTCGACAAAATGAGTCAACTGTTGATAAAGTCAACAAAAATCAAAAACACAAATGGACAACGAGAAAAGTCCATTCTTAAAGTTTGGGTTATTTAGTCATTATTAAGGCCCCTATACCCTGCGTGATAATTGTTTTTTTCTTCGTATTTACATTTTTATTTTCTTTTTATTATAATGCCATTAGCAGTTTTATGTTTTGTAAGATAGAATAATAACTATTCTATTGTAATTCTCTCATTTACCTTTCATGTCGTTCATATTTTGCCAAAGCATATGACATGGAAATCATGTTCCATTTTTATCAATGTCATTAACATAACGTGAAATAATAACCATTATCACGTAACAAGGCTTCACTTAACGAGAACATCAAAAGCAATTAAATTAACTGATACGCTACTCAACAACAGTTGTGAAATGCTAACACGTAATTAGAGTAAAATATTGTTAATTTATGAGGATATTTGAACACGTTGACGACAGTGTCAGAAATGGTTTTTCAAAATCCGAAGGGGAAGCGTTGCACGTGCATCAATGAAACCTTCAGCTTGTATTTGACGTCATCCTTGAAAGACGTTACTTTTCAAAAATAACTCTTTTATGCCCTTATACGGTAACCGTTTAGCTAATGTATGTATTAGGATTGCAATTATAAATAGTGTTATACGCTTCTTGTGATAGCCTCCAGGAATATAAAATTAAACCGTGAATGAACCAAAGCTAAGGAACTAATTTAAATCTAGAGCACAAAATGCAACGGATAAAGTCTTTTGATCAACAAAACTTTCTTCTTTTTATTTCCCAACTTGATGAAGCCTATGTTTGTAAGAATAAGTATCTAATTAACTTGACCTTTACAAATAGGATATTGTGGTCTATTTGCGGGTACTCTGACGGATCTGTATGGATAAAAGCGATAACGCCTTCGTCTTGTATTTCCACAGACAAGGACAAAAGATGCGGTGATGTCACTTAAGGGATTGCTGGTAATCCTACTTATCATTAGATACCTTAACGTCATGCTTTCTCACGCCCTAAACATGGCATGGGCGCCTTGTGGACAACAGAGCACAGCCCATATCTGCTTCTTACTTAGTCTTTACTCTTGTGCAGTCAGCATGGAGATTCCATGTTGATGATGCTCACTAATGAATTCTAACTAGATTAGATTACATGAGCTATCCGAATCAACAGTAGCTGTGGACATGCAGTTTACAGGCGACAGTTTAGTGACCATGGTTCTACATGTAATATGGATAGAGCATCCATTAGCCTTTATTTATCACGAAACGGCACTGCATTTCTCACACTTATTGCTACACCATGATTTGATGTCAGAAGTCATATATATATAGAACTATATAAGTATTTAGGTAGGGCGTAAGAAATGTACCTGCTACCCCTATTGCATGATCGTAAAAGACGACTAAATTTTAGGATCTTATCTTTTCTCTTCTTCCTAACTTTTTTCCTAATGCCTCAATTGTCACCGCCTCAATTTGGCCTTGAGTTGAGCGTTCGCCCCTGTGAGGAAGGCTCTGAGTTCTGTCCCCTGGCCAAGACGCACCAAAGTCTATAATAGTGGTAGTTTCTGCTTCTGCTTAGCGCTCAACTAACAGGGAGTAGGACGACTGGTTCGTCCGTTGTCAATATAATGTGACCAGGTGGGATGTGTTGTTTGGTGTCTTAGGTGACATGCTTCAGTGATATAGCACTATAAAAAGCTTAATTGCCTCCCTTGTACAAGAAGACACAACACGAACATACCGTAGTCTCCCAAAACACGCACATAACACTACACACACGCTACACATTGCATACACGAGAGGCCCTGGCTGTTAAAAGGACGTTCAAATAATCACACAAACAAACAAGCAAACAATTTGTTCCGATATAATGGTAATTTGAATGCTATGATAATAATAAACACTGACATGGTGGTACTGTATACCACAATCTTATTTGTATTGATGTTCATCAATAACACATGCTGTTGTTTATCAAACTTGAATATTGATATTAATTAATAAATGACATTTAACAACAAATAGTGTCTTCTTTATTTTTGCTTTGAGTACAGCAAACATAGCTTCGGTCACTTTGCTCCATGTTACGAAACTGAGATGGCATGAATAACAATATAACGGTACTCTGAATACTACCAGACTTTAGGTTTATTTAACAGTGTCTTTCTCTACTTCCAAGGGAAGTTAAAACCTGAGTTATGTTTTCGGTGCTAGGAATCACGGTTCATTTTAAATTGAAACATCTAGTAGTCATTTACAGTCTTAATAGTACAATTTTGTAATGTGTAACGTCTATGAAAGACACAATGTCCATGCAAGGATTCAATTTAGCGACCAGTCGATCACAATCGAGTGACCCGCAGCTTAGACACCATACTCCGCTCTAGCTTAATGTACTGTAGTGCTCAAATGACAAATGTAAATCAAATTACGCTATACTATAGGATAAATGAAGTGCATTATACACTAAAAAGACCACAATCATGTGTTGCTACAAGTAAACTTTTTTAATAAGAAAGTACAAATAGTCACTGTATTGCCACTCCCCCGTTTTAACTTCACAAGACACAAATATCCAATGCCACTGGTGTACAGAATGAATTTGTTTTACTTTCTGCTTTCGATAGTATGGAATGTGTTTAATACTTTGACTAAATGTTTCGAGAGAGGCCTATCCCAAACAGTGTAAGTTACGGTATAGAGCTGACGCTAGAAATAATGTATATCACTATTATATATCACAAGACTAGTGGATGTGATTACAATTACAAGAGCAAAGGGACACTAGAATAAGATATGACAGAGGTTTCCTGGAAAGCACATAGAGTATTTATTTATCTAGTAGTGTATGCGCTGAGCATGTAATTGGTTAGTATTGTCTTCATGGATGCCATTTTGTATGCATTAGCCTCCCATAGCTCATCGCTGTGACTTCATTTGATCAAGAAATGTATCTAAAGTAAATTGAGTTCATATGGCTATTCTTAATTGCAGTGTGTGGAGAAGGACAGCATGAATCTGTCTATATTTATAACATTAATCTAACTAATCTATCGTCAAAGAAGGGTCTGCTCTTTCGCTCCTTCTTACTGTAATTACTTAATTTATTGTTCTATTGTAACCTGTTTTCAAAGGACATTTTAGGAAGAATTCAAAGATGAAAATGTGAAAACCATTATGGAATATAGGCTATTATGTAGACCGATGCATTGAATATTTCTTAAGCATGGTGCGTATGTTTGTGACATTTAAATGAAAGGTATGGCTACACACACGAGGATATGTATTAAAAATTAACTTCTATCATACATGGCTAAACGTTGTATTGAGCGCGTGGGTTAGGGCCTAGCAACTCCATGAACCATCCTGGTAATTGTAACCTTTCGGCGATGTCATGGCTGGGACGATCTTGTATGTACTGGGAAGACATTATATTTCTTAACGTGATTTGTTACGTCTTAACACATGTCCGCACTATTAACTTCTATTTAAAACGATGAAAACATTTTCAACGAAATAATACCGGTGGTATAGGTTGCTATGGAAACGCGAAACAGGAAGATCCATAGAGATATTGTTAGGTACGTTCATGTTAAGATGGAGTTATAAATGAACAAAGAAAACGTAATTGAAAAAGAAAATTAAATGCGAAAACACGTGTCTAGGAAGGTTTTCTGATCTTGTCTCTGGTCGAATTAATTTTGTCTATTGATCACGGAAAAGTATTATGATATCAGAGACTTGCTGTTACCATCTCCACGACAATCAACCAATATATAACAATATGTTTTTCCTGAAGAAAGTCTTCCGCGTAATATACAATGTTAAATATATAGCGTGTTGCATTAGGGACGATATGTTTTCTTTCCTCTTGGGCACAATGTATTACGCACACAAGCGGAAGCAGATCAGGCCTTAGTGCGTGTAAGGTATTGTAAAGGGAAGGTTCGACCTAGCCTGGACTGGAGTGCGTGGACAAAATCAGTAATTAATCATTAAATAATTTAGTAAACAATTTAAAACACTAGACTCTAGGGGAGGGAGCATACAATGTTCACACGATAAGGACTCAATCTTTAATTACTGCGTTTAAATGATATTTCGTTATGATATTTCTTTGATATCGATCAAAGTTCCGTGAAGTGACTTTTTCTTAAAAATGATCGTAATACACGACTGGTCTGCGTTGTACGTATGGTATTTTTATCTATAGCAATGCAAAACGCAATGGTCCCCACGCAGCTCTCCTGGATCCAATTAAATCAAACTATTTCCATAACTTCTTTGTCTCAATGATTAAATTTATCTAGTAAATAATTAATTTTAAGTCTATTAAATCTTCTTCAAACAACTTGTCTTCAAAGAAAGGTTACTCTACGACATTCTACTAAAATCGATTTTCAATACAAGAACAAAATTAAAGGATTTGTCAGGTCTCACCAGTAAGCTATTCTCTTCCCTTAAATATTCAGTTTCGAATGAAAGCTAAGCAGTCAGCCAGGCACAGTACACAAATGCTGTTTTGGGAATCTCAGTGGTTTGATTTTGTTACCAGAATGTAACAATAAGATTCAATTATCGTCAAGATTTCAATTTCGGTGCATTTTTTGATAAAATTGTGTCTTATAGTTTTTAAAGGAAGTACCAGTATAGTTCAAAGCTGTATATCGTAAGGTTTTAACACCAGAGAATAAATTCGTTACATAGTTGCATGATGATAGACATGTTCTCAAGGACAGGTTGTTCCTGATTGAATGGAGGATTCTTTAACTATTTATTATCTAAAGACATGAGCATACCATTTCACTTCGGGAGTAATCAATTTTGTAGTGAGATGATTATTTCACCTAATTGTACTAATGATAGCATTTGTCGAATAAAAATGAGAACAAGTCTGATATTTGTGACATATGAAATAAAGTGTTATATATCATGCATATTTTTATATTTTAAAGAAGTAAATGTTCCTTACTTTATGTTCTGGCATAACATCGTACAGAATAATGTTGCTCAATTCAATTCATTCATTTTTCAAGAAAATGCTTTTAAAATGTAGTTTAAAAACTAAAACATTATTGAATATTTCGTAACGTCAGTTATAAAATTATGCAAAAGTTATGTAAATCTAGTTATATCTAGATACGTGACAGACTCTACCATACGATTCTGTTATTAGTTATACTTAATATACAATGCATGATCTCCTTAAGATATAGGACAGTAATTGTTATTCACGAAATCTAACAGAGATATCGCAATTACTAGTAGATTAAAGAGGAAGACGTCTTTCAGACTAGTTACAAACATCCTTTACGGAAGAGGGCGTCAATTAGGCTAGTTACAGACATAATTAACGTGTCGATAAGTTAAAAATAGGTAATTGATTTAAGATGTTTTTTAAAACATATACAAAAATAGTTGTTACACTGTACTTCGAGTCACGATTCGGGTAGATTTTTTATTCATCCAAAACGTGCTAGAATACTTTCCATTTTATCACATCCTGATCTATTGACGATATTAATGTTTTAATTAGAGATCAGTGTTGGCGGACAGTATAGGTGACCTTTGTACGCAGAAAGGTTAATGATGATTGCCCTGAAGGTGTGTTGTTGTATGATCGCCATCAATAAGTAACTATGGAAGGAATGGATTGATATCCAGGACTCCTCTTAGACGACACAACGTGACTCCTGTACGAGCGAATAAAGAGAGGAACCTCAAATTAAATATAGATATATTATTGAATGTCATTTATACAATATACATGCCTTACGTTGAGTGTAATATTTACCCATCTAATGTCACTTGTATATCCTCATTTACGTGTTACATATCCATTATTATCCATTACGTGGCGTAGGAAGCGAAAGTTTCGACAGCCTCACATTCTACCACCAACTCTACTACATGTATCTAACATCAGTTTAAAAGTACTAGCTAATTGGATTAATAAGACAACATCTCTTTAAGTTTATCTGATTGCTTATAATTTATCAATTAAAATTCGTGATGAAATTGTTAATTGAGTTGATCATTTAGAGAGCAATGCAATGTTCGAATACCTTGGGACACCATTTATTGTTAGAAGATATTATAAAAAAAATATTTGAATATAAGAACACATTTTAAATAATTATACACGATAACACGGTTTACACTTTATACGAAGCTGCATTAATGCCAACATTTTGTTTTTTGACATGTTTCAATAATTCGTCAAGTTATTTTAGCTCATTCAGCGGACGCGTGTTACATTGTAGCCTAGTTTGAGCTGACATTCACTTTACTGATTCTACAATAAATTCCTCAATAGCGAAAACGATAGCGGGAATGGTAGTAATAAATGGCGTGTGTTCTGTCAAGGATTGGCCTAAAGACGGATGCCAACCATACGTCTATAATTCAAAGATGTGACGCCGCAATAGGAACCCAGTATATTAAATCCCTTTGGGAGACAGACTGCTATTGTTTCATATATCTTAAGTGCTATCTTTTGTTTGCAGCATTCGCACGCTATTTACGAGAGCATTTATAGAGGTTTTGTGGTCCTGAGCACAGTTTGACAGCTCATCGACTTCATAGATACTCGTATAAAGAAAAAAAAAAGGTTTCTGAAGTTCTAAGTAACATTGTCAAGCCCTAAAAATGTCCCGGGGACTTTTTTCTTTGGATGGGACCAATATCTCGCTCTTTGTTGTATAAATGGATTAAAAACATTACTTTCCAAAGATATTGGGTTAACACGCGATGCATTCATTTCATTCTCTATTATGTAACAAACACTCTTTGTAATAATTTTTACAATAACATTTTGAAATTCTAATATTATGTAATATAGCAATAACTTTTGTGAAAACGATGGCCATTATCTTTCTTTATTGTTTCATCAATTTGTCACGCGGGCATTACCATAACATTACCAGAATAAGTGATCCTAAAATATCTTTCTCTCTTGAATTACGTAATTCAGGCGTTCGACTTTACAATCACAGAATGATTACATCGAATTAAACTGCTTTGGGAGAACATTGAATTATATAAGCTGGACAAGATTAATGAAAAACCATCAGTTTTGTTTTGTCGGTCAAGTTCATCCACTCCCAAGTCATACCGGACATTAGGCAGACCTTTCATTCATGCCCACGACATGATGAATGATTTAGCGATTCCCTTTTAGATGTAGAAGTTTGTTTGTTTGATTATTTTAACATCCTATTAACAAGATGTATGCAGTGTGAATCGTGCGTAAAAAGAGAGGTGCATGTTTAGGAGACTGCGGTTTGTTCGTGTTGTCTTCTTGTATGGTGGAACTTGCCCTTTTTATATTGTTATATCACTGAAGCATGCCGCCGAAGACACCAAGCAACGCACCCCAACCGGTAATATTATACTGACAACGGACGGACCAGTCGTCCCTCTCCCTGTTTGCTGAGCGCTAAGCATGAGCAGAAACTACCATTATTATTGAATTTAGTGTGTCTCGGCCAGGGGACAGAACCCAGAGCCTTCCTCACAGGGGCGAACGCTCAACTCAAGGCCAAAAGTGAGGCAGTGCCAAGGGAGGCATAAGGAAACATAAAGTCAGTTAGGAAGAAGAGAAAAGAAGAGATCCTAAATTTAGTCGCCTTTTACGATCATGCTATAGGGGCAGTAGGTACAATTCTAACGCCCTACCTGCAGGGCCAAGGGATTCAAAACTATACAGCGTGTACTAGTTAAAAATATCATTTAAAACGTTTATTGTTTGCTTTTTAGATAACTTTACAACGTTTTTTTTTTTGAATTCCTAGAATTGTTTCCTAAATTTGTGTTGATGTCTACTGGTCATTGCAGCAATAACTGGATAGAGCTCTAAACATGTGTGAATTATGTTATTGGAAGCTGTCTAAACATGCTAGAGTACAGTATGTACATCTTATCTCAAGTGGAGTTATGCCATAATGATGTGATCTAGATGTGAATAATCTGTCAAAAATGATATTATCAATACCATTGATGTAATAGTAGAGTTCATTTGGTACTACTTACCCCCTAAACACGCGTGAATTGACCATCGACCTCGGCATTTTCCTGTAAAAATAACAATTAATTGATATTACTATTGTTTTTAATTAATAAACCATATTCGTCTTTTAATATATGATGGATGACGAACAGAAAACATGCGATTCGAAAAATGAAAATGGTTTAACTAAAAAAATTATGAAAGTGTTGACAATATGAATACTGATCACTATAAGAGATTATATTATATAAGTGACATTATCAATAATCTAGAATTATGTAAGCATTGATCACCGCCACTAACAGTGACAATGTGATTTCGTTATATAAACTAGAAAGAAAGGTGATGAATTAAACTGCTTCTAAAAGCGAATAAATATTCAATCATGAAATAATATCGAAAATTTAGTTATTTAACATCTCTCTTGCTCTGAAATATAAAACAATAAATCAGAATTCAAAAACCAATCAAGAGCGAACACTTCACTGATGTCAGTTATCCTGTTCGAACGCAACTTTGTATCACGTGGGTTGAATTGATTAAGATCACGGTTTCTCCAATAACAGTAGCACATTAGACTACATTATAAAAGCTTTTCGAACAAATCTTATTAAATATCAGCCATCCTTTGACGTATAATCCTGTTCTAAATACTTCGTCAAAACGTGCTGCTTCGTGTGAAATATTCGTGTTTGCCAGATAAAAAATGACATTTCGTTTGTCAGGTCAAAAAAGCCTTCAGTTGGTCGGTTTGTAATACTGTAGATGAATATATGGTTGCAACAACAACAAAAAATTAAAATCAAGATTATTAAAAGTTCAACAAATAAAATAGAATCTGGGGTTTTCTCTGTAGTCCGCGATTAAGTATGAAAAACTTACACGTCGGGCGCTGCTGGTCGGATATTTAGATGGCAGGAGACAGGATTTTCAAAAGTTTGAATTGGTAGATTAAAAAAAAGAGTTCAATCTATAGGTGTGGTCGATTCATATAAAATGATATTTGGATAATGAATAAGTCTTGAAAAATGTATTTAACCAGAACAGGGATAAGCGTTAAACATATCGGGTATGGGTAATTTTATTGTTCTGTGGTTCCTGTAGTGTGCTAGCAATCTTTCAAAATTAACCAAATTTTTATGAAAACAGAGCTGATCTACCATAATCACAGTTATGAGATACAAATGTTGTCGTATAGTTTGAAGTCATGAACATACTTAATAGGCCTTATCACTGAAATTTGTACTTCTTTGGTGTTGAGTTGACACATATCTGCTACCTTTATACTCTGACAGGTGTTTTGCTATCGTGTTACCTAACATAAACCGATATATGAGCTCCAAACAGGCAAGGCATACAAAAAACGGAAAAGTGTGTATCTTAATTGTAAATTTACTGAATTGGACATTACAAAATAGTTTTTACCGTACCTTACACTCGCTTGTGATGCTAACGAACATGTTTTAATCACATCAATATTTTACCTTTAATGCATGACTGATTATTGATATAGGTAAATAGGACGCCAATAAAATTGTATAAAATAGAGATAAGATATCGATGCATTAAAAATAATGCTAATAAGCCAGAAATTGCACATCCCTGATGATACTAATTTGGCATTATTAAATAATGATATACCAATAACATCATAACTGAGAATGTGGTATATGGATTTTCTTTCTAAAAATGAAATTAAGTTGGTTACCAATAACATACCATAGCTCACATCAATGATTCTGACCATCATAAGCATCTATACTACAGACATGCTGACGTTTTAATATCAACTTCTGGAAAAAAACCGAAATAACTCGCTCGGGATTTAAACATTCCCCGAACCACTTCAATGGAACCACCAGCAAGTAAACCATATTAACAAATATTCTGTAAGGCCGTGGCGCAGTTCACTCAATCGTTGTTTGTGGTTTGTAATCTCCTGGAATTCTAAATAAAGAATCAGTGGTTTAACTTACGATGTCTGAGAACAACAAGTGTACGGAATGCTTATCTTGTGGACATATCTTTGATCAATTTTCAATCGAATTAGACAAACATCGTCATGAATGCAATCTTGGGCATCCGGTGGAATCAATGATCAGAGCCGCATACGCGCTCAGCGTTGCTGCTCTTTTCGATATACAACTGAAACAAAGCGATGATCAAGATCAGAAACAAATATGAGATTTTGTTAGTGCTATGGGGCAGAACCATCATCAATGACTCTAAGTCACATATATGTAATAGAAGAAATGTAAAGAAACAAATATCATCAGATTGTATGTGAGATATTTAAGGAAGAAAACACGCATGATCTAGTTGCAGTGTTCTTGGGTATGATAAAAGATTAGAATCAGTATGCTTCCCCTATGAGTATTTGGTATTCTAGTGGCGAATACATATACAGCCTTACTTAAAAATTGACTTCTTACTACCACTTCTTGATGCATCTACGATATATTGAATGCATTATATATATCGACTGTGAATAACGTGCTGAATAAGTTATGCAAAGTTCTCATAGATCAAACAATCTACTACTAAAATATGTTAAACTGTATACCGCATTACTGTCATTTAAGATATGATACCATTCGGCTAACTTATGCAGTCTTCAATGACGATATTACGATTGTGTGTCCACGTGTTTAGAACTTATAATATGTCAATAAGATTTTATAGACTTGGTTCCAATTTCTCGTGTGTTTTGAGTATTTGGGGATCTGGAATTTATTCGTCGTATATGATACGTCACTGTAATTACTATTTAGCCATATTTGAAGTAAGTCCTCACAAAATTAGCTCATATATATAAATGTAAACTATCAAATACCTTTCTGTGATGTACATTAGAAGGTAGCTTGGTGTTTTACGTATTTAGTGTTGTTAATTTTTTGTGATTTACGTCCAATTAGAAAAAAATGCTAATTACAAATCAAGAACACTGCAAGTATTCCAAACTTAATTGACTCAAGTGCCAGGAATTAATTGCACAAAGATGAAAAAAGTAGCATTCTCTATGTGAACTTAAATTGTACTGCTGTTTTTTACTAATCTAAGTGGCGACAGTTTCCTCATTGAGTTATTCTACTTCATTGCATTTAATCTCCCCCTTTCTAATGTATTAAGATGAGTAAGGCAGTGTACTTTTGGGGATAAAACCTAAAGCGATCTTAGCATGTTTTTCAATATACATGTACTCTTGAACATGACTTAACATATTTCAAACTTTAAAGTAGAATTGCGGGGGCAATTTCAATTCACTCCTATACAGTTGATTTAACAAGTCACGAATTGTCCTACAGCACCTCACTGCTACAAGACCATGCGTCAGGTCAAGCTGGGCAGTCATACCATCTAACTCTCGTCCCACACGTGGGCGGACTATTGAAATCCATGCTAAGTACTAAGAATACTAAGTTTATCTTAGGTAAGGAATATCTCTCGTAACGATATTGCATTTTATATCGCATACCTGTGACATACAAGGGGTTAGATGTTGTCCTGATAATGTTACGTTTACAACATTAACTTTGATTTTCTACCGGAGATCTAGATATCATTTCACATTTCCAGCATCCGAGGATATGTTATAAGACCTAATAGTTTTGGGCTCCCGAAAACGATGAGACTACAAAACATACATGATTGATAGTGAAATTTATATCTGATCTCAACACTCAATGATTACTACGGATGATCTATGCCTTTGGAGCTACATAATAGAAACATATTTGAGAAAGGAATTAGTTGTCTGGTTCAATAGATTAGTGATGAATTTTGGTGGAAACCAATTTTTGTGTAGAAACGTATAAGGCAGCTCTGGACGACGCTACGGTCAGGGTCACTCGCCTATGTCGATTGGGTATGATATGGGAGACAATAATAAAGTCGAACCTCAGCTGCCATTGGTTACCTCAAGTTTACCGCACTTATGTGTAAAACAGAGGAAGCAGACGAGACTAGAGACATACCCCCAGGCCAATCCTATGTATACTCCATTAGAATCTTACATGGACGTTCTGACCAAGGAACTATTCTATTATAGATACAAGATTGTTCCGTTCGATGTTAAACACCATATATATTAAATAGACTGGTGGTAAGTTATTGCGGCCAAAAACATTTCATTCTGGCTATTTCTTCAATTCAGTTTCACCAGCTAACCTCTGTGATTATATATTCCATATTATCTAGGCATTCCCAATGTTAAATTTATGCAAAGAGGAAATATATATAGCTAGGTTAAGGAGAAAAAAAATCAATATTTGTTAATGGTTTTTCAGGTAAGAAAAATGTCATTGACACCCTATTAAAAGGAGCTTTACTACTTTAAAAAATAAATTTAACTGACCCATATAGAGTTACACTTTGTGAGAAGGTGATCGTAAGTGCATTTATTTAAAATCTCCGACAGGTAACTAGGTCAAATACCCATTAAGCACGATCAACAGTTACATTTAAAAAAAACTTAAGCTACAAAAAGGATGATGAAAGTGTCGTGTGGTCGGTAAATACTAAATGCAAGTCGTATGGGATATATGTCTAAAAAGAAGCCTTTGTAATTCAACCTATCCTGAACACGCTAACAGCAACACATCACGAAGACTTCCCTCAGAGCGAAAAACAGTAGACTGACGAAACACAATAAATCTATTTCAAACTGCTTATTTGTACATCTTTGAACCATGAAAGCAGAGCCTGACTTTCCGTGTCTTGTGTAGAGAAACTGTATTTGTGTGAAATAACAAACAATCAAAGGTGAGAAAGAGGAAAACATGTTCCAGATCCAAAAGAGTAGTTATTCACGTATTGCCATCGTACGAAGCGTCACCGCTTCCAGTGAGCAATTATTCACGTCGACAATTCCTTGGTGATTTTTGAAGGGAGATAATCGACTCTGTGTCACAATTGTAAAAGGTTTGTGTGGGCTGATATAGGGAGAGCCTATGTCACAATGTCAGTGTATATATATTGTCAAGTTGCGTGGTTATTATTTAAAGATAGGCAAATTGTCCGTTTAGTCACAATGTTAGGGGTATCAGTTAAATTGTCTTATTCCCAGTTTTAGCGAGCAATTTTATGCGGGTAATACGTCTAAGATGTATATTGATGATCTGTTAAATCTCGTTTTTTATTCACGTTGATGGTGGATTAGCGAATTATTTGTAATCGTTTATCCATGCCTTATGATGACAAAAAATCAATTCACCTGTCCATCCAGGCCCTATCTGATAACTATGGTGATAAAAGCGTATGACAACGACAATTATTTGTGATAAAAGGAGAAGTATCGGATATACAAGTACCCGTGGGAAATTAATATCAATTGGAAGATATAGTATTGCTGTTATATCACAACTTTTTACTTCCGGTATTGATTCTTTGAAATGTATATTTCCTACCACTAACCAGGCAAAACATATTACCGTTGCCCCCAAACATGTTTTGCAATGATATAGGGGACTCTCAACACTGTTCCATTTCTGATATTTCGTTCGAACTATTTGGTATTTTGGTTTTTATTTAATTATGAATACGAGGCAATTCAAATAAGGCCTGTGTGTTGTAAGTCATTTTCAATCTTTATCATAATAATATTATCAAGAACATACATTATGAATGTTCGTTATCTTTCAGATATTTTTTGTTGAAAGATTTGCCTTTGTTTGAAACCTCGCTGTAGAACGGCAAAGTACAGATAGACTGAGTTTAATATAAATACACACATGTATAGCTTGTTATTGCGTAGATGTCCACTTATAAGTTTATGTCCTATTGTTTGAGCTATCGCCTGTTAATGGTATGGTTTGATCGGTGGTATTGGGAGCTGCACTATCGGTTAATCTTGTTTATAAAGCCAGGTAAGTGTTGTGTATTTTATGCAAACGGTACCCGTCTTTTCCCCGTACAACATTGTACTTGTGTAGGGATCAATATCTAGAGTTCTCGCATTTGATTTGTTTTTCATATCGATCTGTCCGTAAATATTTGATGGCAAACATCAGTACCGTACCCTTGTACTGTAAACACCCGTTCTGTGTCGGTAGGACCACACGAATCACGGAGAGATAAAGCACCACGCGCGATCTATAATAGCGTAATTGGCATATGTCAGCTGAAAAATGATATTATATACATTTCGAAAGTAAAAAATATACCTTGAAGAATTACATTTACTGCGGTTTTAAGGTCACAGTAACCAAAATCTTAAGTTGTTGACAACAACCTTACTTAGATGAGACTTTCTCAACGCGTATGAATATATAGCAACACCGAACAGCCCGAGCAACGTTTTTGAATGTAGAAAAAATAGTTGATCACGTGAGATGTACTTATAGTACAGAAGCACGAGCGTCAACATACCATTGAACACTATACGATATTTGGTTATGTATAACAAATAATAGGCAGAATTATGGACGAGAGAAAAAAGTGTTTCTTTCTATACCTTTATCTTTCTTTCTTTATCGATTTGATTATTTATTTAGAAATTTAGTTTGAAATGCTTTCTGGCAATACATTGGAATAGCTTTGCATGGCTATTATATGCATATATGCTTTCCTTGATAGCTGTGTTATGGTCGTGATGATGCTAGCATGCGAGAGAACAATGACTGGGGCTTGAGCTAGCGCTGCGGTAGAAACACCTAATCCAATATCATATAATCTAATTACATGAAGTTACAGCATAAAACATATTTTACACATCCAATCTGATTTATGAAGCATGGGTGCCAGATTAATATCAGTGCTATCGTGAACATTAATTAATGATCCTATTCAATTCCAACTATTAAGTAGCTCGATATTTTACGCTCGCATTCGCATTAGAAAATGATAACATTGATTAAATATCGCATCATTTAGATATCTAATCATCAACATTTCAAACATTTGTCAAAGTCTGATTAAATCATTTAGTTATACAGTTAGGAATCCACGTGCCATTCTGTCATTACGTGATCTAGTTTGACAATGTAGGGTCAGGCTGCTCGCACATACAATGTACATAAATGAAGCCACCATTTGCTCCAAGTCGGTCATCCACTAGTGACCAGTGTCTAGATATACAACAGTGTAACTGAATAAAATAGCTATCAATAACCGGATGATCATCTTAAGATTTCTTCATACATCTGCTTACTATGGGCTTCAGTAATGTATATGTCCATTTACAGCAACAAGGCTGGGGTTTTCTGTTACTTCTCAAATGGCCCCACTATATTGGGCGTTTCAGTCCTCTAATAAGTTATTTATACTTTTAACAATGACTTGATCACCACAATATACCATTGCATTACTCAATTACGTTTATTGCCTTTTCTAACTTACAATAGGGTTTTCCTGTTTTACAACGAAGTCAGTGCACCTTAATCTGCGTTAACAATTAACAGTAACTTGTAATTAATTAGAATCAACAAGGTGGAAAATACACCAAGTATCGAGTCGTATGGATGGTTATAAAGAGAAGTATGGTAATGGAACCAGACGCTCCAGGCGAGGAAGCTTCCGTACTTTTTTTTCGCTTTTTGACATGATCTATCATAACATCTTATTCCGATACTGAGTAGTTAATTATTTCCCGCCAACAGTTGACAACTTATATAAGAAAAGCTTAGTAAAACAATAACAATAAACAAAGTATTTTTTGTGTTTTAAGGTGTCTTCCAAAATCACGATTAAATATAACTTGGTTGGTTCGTGAACCCATTAACTCATAGCCAACTTTTAACTAACAATAATTAATTGATTAAGCAATGTCAAAGAGTAAGGATGAAAATGGACTGGAATGAACTATTGTCGCATGAATAACTCTTAAACGCATACCGATTTATGCATTCTGTTCCGGTTGAATTATGTTTTGATGCAACCCAATAAAGACACCACTAATTCCATTAAAAGGGAATGAGTTAATAAAGTACCAGTGAAGGTTATATATGGAAAGCAGAAGCAGTGTTGTATACACACAAGGGACATTATTATATTACTTGGAGACGGTTTCATCACTGTTGAGGTTTCATTTTTATATAACAAAAGATGCAATGACAGATTGATCAAATTAAGTTTTGCTTTCGTTTTCTGTTGCGTTTGTCAATCTCGTGAAATGCTTGATAAAAGTGTGAATAATGTGCTGATGTAATCAGTTTGATATACTTTATATCGCATACATATTTATCTAATTAACTAAAACACCGAATACGAGTTAATATACGCTGATACATATATGATTCTATGTTTGCTAATTATGTATTGACTGGCATGCAACTACCTAATAATGACTTGTGTTCAACTTTTGTGTCAGCAACGTACCTTGAACAAATCAGGACTGAAACTTCAAATAGTGCAGGCAATGAGAGCATAATTACGGAATAATATCGCTAGTAACTGATGTAGCTTGTACAATAGTTTACGGTCCAGTATCGTCCTGAGTTGTTAGTTGCGTACGTAAATGACCAAAAACTCACATTACAGAATTATGCATACATATACATGAAGTCGTTTCTGAAAAGCTCGTTACAGCATTAAAGAATCATAGGTGCATCCATATTAGTGTCATACAGCCGCATAAATGTTGTGTTCACAATCACCAATTTAATAGTTCAGAACACCAAGCTTCATACAGAAGTATTAAATATACAGTTATATTATATACATAAATATATTTACAATGTGAAAGTACATACAAACTAGCCTTATCTAAACATATAGCTATCTACACTTCTAAGCATTTATTCTACCGGGTTCATACCTCTCCAGCCTGAAAAAAATGAATAAAAATGAAAAATAAAATTAAGTATGTAATTAATTAAACTGTTTTTGTTAATTGATAATTACGTATGTTCTTTCAACTCTCCTTTATCGAGCATTCTATTCGACTAGAACATTATTTATTTCGAAGGAGTGCCACCGTATGACGTAGCCTCGTATATTAAATAAAAACTAAATATTGCGTAGCAAGTTAATTAGCATATGCAAATGAATGTCGTAACACCAAGTGACGTCATCTATAGGATCAATTTGATAGGGTTTTACAAATTATTACAACATACTTATAATATATAAGAATTTCAAAGTTTTATTGTTATGTTAAAATTAACCGAATTACTACATATTGCATTTTTCAAACCTTATCATTATTACCACTGTTTGGAGTTTCAAAACTATGATTATAATTTAACTTATATTTGTTAATAATCCTGACCATATTGTTAATTATGGTTCATACCATTGACGAAACAGATCATTGGTTTTGAATAGTGGTGATTCGTATAGCATTAATCAGAAAGTAGCCCTATTGATAAAATATCGATTTCTCTCTACCTAATTTTAAGATAAAACTTGTATTAACGCTGATCCTTGTGTTGTAAATCTAACCTAAAACCTTCCCGACTACCCAACTCTATGTCTTAAATAGCATTTGCTTTAAGCCGTATTGATGCCTGATAAGCGAGAGAAATCAATTTTACTCGACAGCAAATATACTACTCTTTATCCGGAAGTGATGGGAATCATTTACATCAAACTAGCCATTTTATAAATCAAGGCCCTATTCATGGGTAGTCTACCATGTTAATACTTTCACTTTGTATGATGTCAGGTTGGGAAGGATGGTCAGTTCATGAACGTATTCCATATAACTAATAAGCTGATGATTAATGCTTTAATATGTAAATTTATTTATACATCACACGTAAATCCTTTAGTAATGTCCAGTATTTCGTACGTCAATGGCTATCTATCTACGTTGAATATCCTGTTTCATTGTAATCTTATTCTACGATTTATATTACACTTTTATCTATGACAGAATTAGTGTGGTATCTATGAATACGTCACATGGTATCCCCTCTTTAAATTCCAACTAAGACATTTATATGTGTTTGTCTTATCTATTGTGAAGAAATGATAAAGTTGCCGATAGCAACACGCCACGTATTCATTTAAATATATGTTTATAAAATATAGAAAACTTTATCTAAAGGAAACAAAAGAATGTTTAACACTACAACGTTTTTTTTGGTAGTATTTTCAATATTTCCTTGATGAAAAATTGCACTTTTGCTGAACATTTACATTATTAGTTTGGCGCCTTTGTATAAAACATTTCCGATCTAATTTGAGAATTTGTGAAATAAATAACAATTCAATTCAACAGTTAGAGACAGAGAGGGATAATCATAGCGATACCGAAGTCAATGGAATCCTGTCCCACAGGAGAACGGCTTCTAAGGTTTAATTTCTTTTTTAATACAGTCCTGGGTAGGATAGCAGTGGGATTGATCTTTCTATAGACAGATTTGTTTGACAGCACAATATGATATGCACTATAAATCACAAGTTTTAATTATCAAAATGAATTAAGTGCTAGGAAGCGTTTCCAAAGAGTTGTTCTGAATATCTTAGAATGATATATTGGTATGTCGTTCCGATGAAGGACTAGTCTTATATATCCTACCTTTTAGCGTTTGCGTATCGATAAGGTTACACTGAAAAAGCATTTCTAAACATCAAAAGTCATTCACGGTTCTTAGCTATGGACATTTTAAAATAACATACGCTTTATTTAAGATTTTTTAACAAAGTACATATATTTTATCATTATCAACCCAAAAACCACATTATAAAAGCACAGCAAGTTGTTGTTTTTCAAATGTGTTAAATGTAACACAACAATTCTAAAATGTTTTATAGATTTATGTTTCAGATGATTTATATAACAGCAGTTTGTTTTGCATAATGACATTTAAAAACAGCATAGAACATTTCATTTACTCAAACATCAAAGACAACTAATTCATGGACCTTCTAACTGGTATGTTGGGGTATCAAAATTGACACATCCGAATAAATATGGCATGTATAGTGGAATTCGAAATCGTGGATGCTGGCTATTGTTTATGTGATTCCTAACACGCTTGTCTCCTCTCAGGACATGGATGTTATTATAGGCATATAAATAATATCAATACTGCTCCAATGTTCTGGCTGAAGTATAATAAAGTTGTCAGTCAATTCTATTGAAATTATGCTCGTGGGTACACTTATCAAATCCACATCAAAGAGGGATACTCTTCAAAGCTTATAATTAAATAGAGTCATGAATAATGTGAAGGAATGTATTCCATACGTTGATCTATATTCTCTGCTTTTTGCATTTTTACCATCATTTATTTTATAAATAACTTCATTCTACGGCTCCTATAGAATTAATGATTTTGCTATCGTATCATACCAATCGTTTTATGTGTTATAGTAGATGATAAATTCTGCATACAGTTCAATGGAGTAGATCAAAAATATATAGAAACTGCTATTAAATATCAAAGATAATTTCTTACGCATTATATTCATATGGTAGACTTACCTGCTGATACAGATGATATATTTACTGATAGATACACACAACATGTCACAGCAAATAACCAGATACACCTGTGGTTCATCGTTAGCTGTGTCACAGTTCCAATGTAACGGTCAACAGGTGTGAAATAGAACTCCAACAAGGGTAACTTTAGTTATATACAGTTATAAACAGGTGTGTCTTTCTGGAAACGAGTCTTGTATTGCCAAATGATATTCGTTCTTCTTTGGAGTGGAACTTTTTAAATCACCGATATTTGTATAGAATGCTCGTAGTTAACTAGACTCGCGTGTTGGATAAGAATGTGTAGTTTTTAGTGCTTACCGCCCCCGTGAACGGCATACATTGACACTACCTAGGCCTGTATAGGGATGGTCAGGAATCATGGATCGGTTTATCAGACTGAGCAAAGAGACAACGTATTGGATATTGGCTTGCTAGGGGGGAGGCCTCGCTGTACAAACACGCACGGTTTCACCAATATTGATTGGTAATAGATGTAAAGTTATCCACTACAACTATTACGTCAACTCACTATTACAGGTTTTCTTCCCTTTATTCGAGTTTTAGTGACAGAATTGTGAAATACAACTAAGGGCCAAGAGAATCACATTCCGTCATAGTGTGGTTTTATAGCAGAATTAAACAACGATAAGTTTTTATGTGAAAAAGGAAAGTTCGTATTTTAGTGGCACAATAGTATATCAATAACTTAATTTAGATATCATATCACGACGAGAATATATAATTTAGTAGAGTTTGCGGCTTTATTGATGAAATCGAATGGAATGAGTCCACACTCAATTGCGAAGTGGATTAGGCGTAAGAATTTCATTTTAAAAAATTCACAATTGGAATGTCATACATAATACATAAATAAATGCAGTTGTTCCAGTGTAAACTCTCCTTAGAATCTCCTTCTGATTTGAGTAGTTGTCAAATTTGATGTCATTTTCAAGCCATATCTTTTTATAAAATCCTATCATATACAATGATGTATGTATTGATGAACTGACTTTATGATTTATTGACTTTTTGATATAAACAATTTACTGCGATTTTGTCACTTGTTATGATTATGAGCTGTTATAGAATCACGTGCATTTTGATTCATACGGTTATGGTCTTTATATTCATACACGATTGTGTTCAATATTTCATAATTCAAGATGATATAAACTTTTAAATCTTAGAATTTAAGATCATTACATATATTTATTTATATTGTAACACGTTTGAACGGAGTTTTAATGGTTTAAGTAGCTTTCTTAATTAGTTTTAGAAAGCCAAAATAGATTCAAGGTGCACTCTTGTGTAAATTTTACAGCATATCTTAAGATAAATAGATAATCAAACAAATGTGCAATATTACATAATACAGCAGGTATACTTAGTATTGCTAATTGATGGTAAAATATTCTGAATAGTTTGCTAAAAAATATAACAGTGCAATAGAAATTAAGTAGGAACATTAACATGCGGACCCGCATAATAGTGCCATTTTATAACCAAGGTTTATGGCACATACAGTAATAGCACAATACTTATAAGTTGATACCAGTATATAATCTTGCATATAGCCAACTCATCGGACACCGATAGATATGCCAAATCAAAAATGCGTCTATGGTAAAATTTTAGTTTTTAACTAATAAATGGGACGGAAATTACAATATTACCTCGAACAATGTCTACCACCAGCAGTGTGAAAATTCCGCACTAATTTTTTTCATATTTTCAAACATGCATTGCCATCCTTTCGCTCATAAACTTGTAACAGTCTGATACATTAATGTAGTTTCTATATTGCGAGATCGAGTCCTATATGGCACAGTTGGAACGTTCAACGGACGACAATTTATCCTGGAAATCTGAATTTTCTGAAGACATCCTTAATAGGTGGTTTGAATATAATGTGAAGAACACGAACAAATACTCATAGAAAAAAACCCAGGCTTTAATTAATTACAACTTTGCAGCTAGGGCAAATTAATTTTAAAATAATTCTTAAGATAATCACAATATCATTCAATTGAAACAACACGTGTATATGCTTTCAAGAATGAGATGTTGTGGTTTCTTGACAACCTGCTAGCAGTTAAATTGTTAATCTGGTCACATGAAACTACAGTACCAGGCATGATATGAATAGTCTTGATATGAAAAACATATCAGGAAATCGCCCGTGTCGATAACAGTTCACACCCTATATACCATAACAACAACACGTTCGTTTTGTTTCGTTATAAACAAATTCATAAATTTACATATTATCAAATATTATCATTTGCAAGTTATGATTGATATATAGACAATATATATTGGTCCAGGTCGTCTATCTACATGTTTTAGTTTAAAAGATAAATAAATAAAAACCTAATCCAACATAAATAATAAATATATAAATATTTGTAATCAAATTTAAAAATAAGTTTTCTGCAATTGTGTTCTTAAGGTACGTATGTGCACTCTTTTTTTCTATTCTTAGTTCTATTTGATGTTAAAACGTGCATATCGCAATTAGTTTGGGAGGCTTTCGGAGTAGGTGGCTCACCATATTGCTATTCTGGGAACATTTGATAATGATAAGGATGAGCCCGCTGCACAACACAGTGTACTTATAGGATGAGTCGAGGTGTGGCGAACTCTTACAACAATAACACATGCCATTTATTGAACCTTTGAAATAAAACACTGTCCAATATGTCCGCTCCGTCACATTATCCCTAGGAGGCTAAGGAAGGATAAAAATAGAACGAGATAGAGGCGTAACAAACACATGGATATTTACTATAAAAAAGCTTAATAGTTTTGAAAATCCATTCCACTAGTTTTAGGAGTAACGGATATAATCAGTAGAAATTAAAGTGACAATATAGACACTGTTATAAATGCATTTACCCTTTTCGTATTTTGTTTTCTCCTCTTTTGATGGTTGCGATTTACATTATGAAATCTTCGTTTATATGCCAATCAGTCATTATTAGACGTTATCGTATTAAGGGAATAAATTGTTATCTGCAGCAAAAGAAAGAAGGTGAAACATATTTATAACGTAATCAAATATCTAGTTATAAATCATAGCTGATTGATTCTGAACACTTCATTTAAATGAAATAATATATCTCGCAAAACAATATCGTTTTAATGAATCAATTTCTGTCTAATCATTTTGTTATCGTTATGACAATTCGCATTTATAATGCAATTTATATGCCTAGGTCAAATGGAATATCAAATGAATTGGTGCGTAATATTAAAATGATCATTAACCGTTTAAGTATCGTAATACGATTCGTTGATGAGGGCGCGATTTGTAGGTAGCCCAATGTGCAACTTGTATCGAACATCCAGACTGAAATTACGAACATAAATCTATACAAACAGCACATTACAATAAGGATTTATATACAAGGATCTGGTGATTTGTTTATGTGTCATTTAGGTTTATGTGTATGTTTGATGTGAAATCAAATAAAATATCAATAAAAATTGAGACAAATATCATTTGGTAGGTGTGAATATCTAGTTTCCTTAAAATAACTAAAAAACTGCAATGATACACTATCTAAATGAACATCAGTCCCTCTGACTTGTGAACCACTAACCCTGTTTAATCCGATTAAAATGTTCTGTTAGTATAAACAACAAGTTGTTGCTGCATATTAAAGTACGATTCGAATACTCCGGTTATTCGAACGGTTGCCATTATCCCGCAAACGTCGAGTGAGCGAGGTATGACTGACTTCAAAGTTCATATCAAAACTTTTCAAATAAAATATAACTCAATCACTGTTCTTCATCGTACAAAAACTTTGTACAGTTTACTAAGTTCTAACCATAATCACATAAAATATAAAGACCTGATAAGAATTTTATAATTTAGACCTATTTTCATATAGATATGGTTAGGAAATTAAACAATCCGAGGCCGAAGGTTGATAAGTCACCGTATCCACTTAAAGCTGGTCGATTAATGTTTTATGTTAATATGACTGGTGTTTTTGCTGTTTTTATTGGCCTATACGTTTGTCCGAATAAGAAGCTAAGAAATATTTGGATCCAGGCTACTGAACTCGCGCGAGGTATCTGGTCCATTAACTCGCGTGATTTTCGGGGTTTATATTGCATTCGATGATTACTTCGGATTAAACTTAAGGCCAATAAAAAAGTAAAAATACCATTGATATAAATAATTCATCTGAAAAAACCGCCAACAAATTTATTTATTGACACGGGTTACAATGTTACAACAAGTTCAAAATGACACCTGTTACTAGACACAAAACGACAGCTTCTTTTGATAAAGATAGTGAGAGAGAATCATTAAAGTCATAATCTAATCAAATGTTAATTCAGAAATTAATGACACCAGACCAACTAAACAAATGCACTATATGTTTGAAATGCTCAAAATATAATAATCCCTATCTAGTTAATTTTTTCACCATTGACGTTTTTTTCGAAATGAGATATTGTTTATTTACAGCAACAACGACATTTCCCCCGCAAAACACTATTTTGTATCTCTGTTTTTAGCAACAATTTTTATTTCAGTAAACGTATATTTTTAGAAGGTCAACTCATTTATAACAAAATCAATGAGTGTAAGTCTCTTTGAAAACAGATATATACCTGTCTGGCACATATCTCTAATTGGAAACATCCGGAATTATTTCTTATTAGACCGCCATATGACTTTATATCATTGTTGGCTTTCGTCAATGAAGAAAAACATGTTTTTTTTTTAATTTTTGATCTTTAATTAAATCAATGTTATCTCTTCCTATCATGTTATAGCTATGACTATGTGTCTATGAGGTTGGTGATGTACCACTTACTGTATGAATTAATCGTTTTTCTCAGGACGATAATCAAAGGAAAGTGTTGATTTGATTTGAATTTAATTTTTGGTCAATGCATATTTGTCATGATCATAATAATTCAGAGCAAACAACGCAAATAAACAAAAACATCTTACTTACAGGACAACAGTTCGACTGTATCGATACTAAATTTCATAATATGGACCATAGAAAGTCTAGGTAATTTGGAATTATTTATTAAACTAAATTACCATAAATATGTCGGTCTTTTCATAAATAAAAAAATGTATAGAAGTTTATAAATAAAAATAAAAAATGAAATAAAATACTAAAAAAGGCTCTCTTTTATAAGTTAAATATTGAAAGTTTCCGTTCGCCGAAACAAATTTCGCCGTTTATATATTACTTCTAGTGGGTAGACTTTTATGGCTTTTGCAAACAAATTAAGAATCGTTACACCTCATTGATGACATAAAGATAGATGTGATTAAGCGACGTGCCAGATTGGACACGTTTATCCACGTCGTAAATGATTCCCCCAAACTCACACGTTACCACGGAAACCCCCAGAGTAACTTATTCGTTCCTTGACACCTCATTTAGGTAAATCAAGGTCAAGGGCACTGCCGATATATCAGAAACTGATACTTTTACCAGGACCCGATGTACCATCCCTTTTTCATTATTACGAGAAGTACAAACAAGGCAATGCTGTTATTTGACGAATTGTAACCTTGATTCACACGACATTAAGTTTTGTCGATATGCAGCACCAGAGTGTATGGTTGAGGAATCTTTAATGAAACTATTAGAAAGGGAATCACTTCGTTGTTATATAACCCATTTTGATTCGCTTCCATATCGAAGTTCAATTTCCGAACTCCGAACAATACTGCAACAACTTACGTCGTTGCAAGGGCATGTAAAAGTAACAGCATATTTCATTCAGCAATTGTAGTATATAGTTCAGCTTCTTAATAATTTAATCGCACCGTATAATCCATGCAACATAATTATGATATCGCATAAATTTAATGGTCTCCCAAAACTATTTAGAACTATGTATAACAATTTGGTTTTAAAACAAGCCTTGTTTTGAGATTGATGATTGTTTCGTCGTATGCTGCCGGTAGTGTCTAGTCTTCCACTTTGAACCAGAAATGTGTGGGTTGTACAAGAAATACAAAGTGATTCATAAAACTATTTTTTTATCTACCGTTGTATCTAATAGGATATGTCCATCTTTGATTCTTTAGGAACAGTTACAATCGCATCTATGTATCAAGGTTGTGTATTTAAAACACCATTGGATCGATTCGAGAACATAATTAGATTTAACTTCAACTTGTTGACGACATATGTTGTCTGCTGCTTTTATAATTTTCAATACTTAATTTGCATTTGATGTATACATCAAGGGAATTCAAGGTCATGTGCTTGTTTTATTCAAGACACACTGCAGCCTATGGACATGTAGCATACCTTCAAGTGGATAAAACACAAGGCGTTGTCAACCTCCTAGATCTTAGTTTGTCACGAACATGTCTAGACTAGTTAAACCATTATCTGACGAAACGAAAACAATTTAAATTGTTAAAAATAGACGTAAACAAAAGACAACCTCAAAATAGAATCAATGACTTAAATGAAAAGTTGAATTAGTAATAGCGCTGATGACGGCGTTTCCGGAATTTCCTCTGTACGTAATAGCCTCTATCTATTTGTATAAACGGAACGGAGATTGACATCGTTTCGATATACTGGTACAGTATAGGTGGAGATTGTTACGTTCTTTTACTCTTTGGTATCATGATAGTAAACAAACGTGTAGCTGCTTTTTAAGAATACTTGCTACAAGTTATCAATTTGTGAAATCATAGAAATCTTATCAATTTTGAAATCGTAGACATTGTTTCTGTATATTTATCATTTCCCCCGTTTCGGTTTATTTTATTGAGTACTTATTTGGTGGGTTCCCATCTTAAATGTTTCAGACATCTGCTACCGTTACAAAATCAAACCCATGTATCGCGCAATTGTCTCCAGAACGCGTGTTTACAAAATATATTTTTGTAAAAATCTTTATGTAAATGGTGATACAACAATACAGGAATCTATAGAGTTACAGCAGTGTAAATATGGTTTATATTCCCTGTTTATAATTTGAAATATTATATACAACCATATTTTGATTGTCCGTGTTTATTTCTAAGGAAACAGGATCATGCCTAATCTAAGTATTATAAAAGGTTTTCAAAGCTTCATTCCGTTTATCAACTGAATGTGAATGTTAAGCGATATGCGTGTTTTGGGAGACTGCGGTATATTCATGTTGTGTCTTCTTGTATAGTGGAACTGTTGCCCTTTTTATAGTGCTATATCACTGAAGCATGCTGCACAACCCACCTGGTCACATGATAATGACAACATCAAAATGTTTCAAAAGATCAAAGATCGTTTGGATAAATGCTATGCAAACGTAATGTAACTTACCTTGCAAGAAAAAATAAAAAAATATTTTTATTACTGACAAATGGACATAAATCAAAGTACATAAGAGCTAAAGACTTCAGAATGCTTCATGCTGAAATGTCACATCATAAGCACAGTCGTGGATTATCCTGGTACCACATAACAATACATCACATCGGGAAATAACACAATTAAACGTTCTATTCATCATTCCGTTATAAACGATTTATTTCTCTGCATGCCATTAAATATTGCTCAGACGACATTTAAAAACGAAATAAAATTTAAAACAAATGTTGTAAAAAACTATATGTGTGGGTCAAAACCTTTTGAGGATAGTGTGTTTTACTTGGTTTTATGCTATTAAAAACCTTAAAATCACCTACAAATGTTTTTTTCCAAATTAAATTGCAAGATTGAAAATTGATATTTGCGAGATTGAAAACTGATATGTTCAAAGGGCAAACTATACTGACATTTACGGCGACTCCATGATAACAAAACAAAGATGGAGGTTAGTAATTTATACTACTACTAGTGTCCTTGATCCGATCAACAAGATTGGTTAAGACAAAATCGTCAGCCAGAGGTACATGAACAATAGAAGGAATAGCTATTTTCCCTGTATGCTTTGTATAATTTTGTATACGACAACAAAACTATTTCACATAAAATAGTCAAAATTAATTCCAATAATAATTACAAGGATATCATGAGAATTTTTGGCTATCTTTAAAATGATTATAAATTCCTTACTTTTTCCATGACATTGACATAAATTTCTTTAGAGAAACAGGTGTATTTCAATGATGATACTCACAAGGATCCGCCAAACAAAATTACCAGGATGAGCAGTTATGTACTGTCAACGTTTCCTTAAAAAATTGAAAAAAAACAACCACAGTCCAGTGAATTTTGTTAGGAATAGGAGATGCTGATATGAAGAATAGGAACAAACTCAAATGTTTGATGCGAATAAAACGCCGTTCTTATGTAAGCAATCTTAAGATATATTTCGAAATCAACCTTTCACTCCTCAACAGAGCATTGCTTATCAATGGCTAAGTCCCGAGGTTACTCTCACGTATTATTACAGTAAGAAACTGAGACAAAGGCTGAGTAAACAACAATTCACGTACAGCGCTGTCCTAGATTTTGATAACTTATGATAACGGAATATAACGGTGGCAGGTGCCCGTATTCATTACGATGTATCCCAAAACGTTCAATCTTTATGAATAATTTGGCAGTATCTCACCGTCAAAACCATTCAGTAGGTGTGAGGGAGATTTCAGCTCATCGGTTTGATCTATAAACCACGTTGGAAGTAAGCTGTACTTTTTCTCTTTTCATTGTAAACAAATAAGAGCCAATTATCGTTTTACATTATTAGTTAGAAAGGTTAGAGCACGGCAGATTTAAAGGTTAAATCATCAGTAAGATACCATAGTAGTCCCTCGTGCTGAAAGATGCACTAAGCATTCCGTACATAAATGTCTATAAAGCTTATACTGTCTTGTTTACATGCATTTAATGTTTGATCGACACAGCTCCGATGCAACAGTTTCGAGTTAGTGTGACTTCTCAAATTTTTAAGGTTTGAAACTTAAACTTCCAATGCTTTCATGGAAAGTACAGATATGACATTATGGCTCACACGTGTCTGACTAAAATCTTAGAATTTCAGACATTGTTGAGTTATTGTAAAATATCTTAGCGATTTGTTTTAGATAGCTTACCGAAATTCATATTTAAAAAGTAAGAAGTCGTATCAGATTGGAAATATAATTGGTCGTCGAAAACGAGGTTGTTCAATGTAATGCTGGTTTTGTTTAGTTTGACCTGCTGACTTAGCCTTATTACATGTTCGCCACACGATGTCAGAATATTACTGTAACAAGTTTAGTTAATATTAGTGACATAAATCAACATTTTTTATACTTATAAAACAAGAGGCCCAGACCGCCTGTATCGCCCACATGTTTTGTTTTTTTATCACAAAAAAACTCAAGAGCAAAATTGACTTTACGATTTGCTTAATTCTAAATCCGAACAATCATAACAATGCTATTAAATATCCTTTGACTATGATAGTCAATGCTAAGTTTTAGTGAAGAAGTTGTTGATATCAAAGTCGCCTTTTGGTCCCGCCCCAGAACCGTATTGTCAGTCCCCTGATTTGTACAATTTTGAATCCCCACCCTATGCGCTATTCTATGCTTAGTTTCAGAAAAGTCGTTTAAAAATATCCAAATTGACCTTTTTGGCACCGTCCCTCAGGCCCCCGGGGGATAGCCCCACCATATAAGGATGCAGTATCATAGTTTTAGGGAAGTTGGAGGGGGGGGGGGTCAGCCCCATTTTTTATAAGGATGCTACTATTACTTTATGAGTGCTATCCCATACTTAAGTTCAAAAACAAATCAACCCACCATTTGTACATTTTAAACCCCCATTCTATAATAAAGCTACCATAACATTATGAATGCTATCTCATGCTTAGTTTCAGAGAAGATGTCGTATATATGAAAATAGCCAAAATTACCCCTTTTGGCTCACCCCTCAGGCTCCAGACGACCAGCCCGGCCATTTGTACAATTTTCAGTCCATGGGGATGCTACCAGTCAAATTTTGTTAAATTCCGACCAGCGGTTATGGAGATGAAGTCGATTGTTGACAGACGGATGGACGTCACGGTATCCGATAAGCTCACGTTGGTGCTTCGGAACAGGTAGGATAAAAAGTAAATAAGTGTTTATGTCCCTTTACGTACATTATAAGCCTTACGTAGGTGCCTGTACCATTCTGATAACGAATTTTAAACAAACAAGGATTATAAAACACAAATGTCTAGTAACACTTTATCTTCAAATTTTAAATGAATATGCTTCAAGAATAACCTTTTAAAATAATTGTATATCATGTTGGAATGACGATAAGTGCTAAGCCTATGCTGTGTAATCGGAAAAACTACATATCAGTAATAAACTCTTCTTTGATAGCAAATCGTGAAGTGTCGCACTTCTTGATTCTTGTAGCAAATTGCACAGTTGTGTTAGGAAGTCAGGTCGTTTGAAACCTAAAACCGACTTATCATTTTTCGAAACCTAAACATATTGCAAAGCAATAAAACAATGATTCAACGAAAGACTTGAATTCATCCAAAAACGAAGTACTGCAGAAAACTCATTTGGATCAATTATTTGAATGTCAGTCATGTCCATGAAAATAATTTGGGCGATATGAAAAACAGCAGATAGTCAATTAATGCATGTATTTTAGTAGGTTTCCATAGATACCTATCGGAAAGGGTCGACTCACCCTTTCTAAGAAATTATCTTGTTACCGAGTTACTTTATCGGCTTCTGATGGCCTTGGCGAGCTTTTTAAACTTCAATAGATAGAATATTTGTAACAAAGACAAATATTGAAAATAGGATTTGATGTGAATAGCATTTGGCGCGTGATAAAAGTTACCAGCCTTCCTATAAAAACGGCTTTCAGGGGGATAGGAATTCTTTTGTTATATATATTTTTACTGTAACAATTTTTCCACTCAAAACAATTGTATTCAATAGCAATGTTATACTTCTGAAATACCACTCCGCAGAAATTTGATGAAAATAAAATCGAGTCGTCACATTTAATTTGAGTTATGCTTTTTTTAAAAGCTCATCCAGATGCATATTGCATTCAACACAATATGAAAACATATTGAAGTATGCCGAATGATTTCGTTCGTGGAAATCTAGTGTATCTAATTATTTCTCGTAAATGCGTGAAATAAAAAAACAATACACTTTTGGGGAACCTAACATCGTTACTTTTATTACTACCATACGCGAGTTTCATTATCATGTTCTAGATTGTGTTATTTATTGTCTCAAGAGACAAGTAAAGCTTTTGAACTTTAATGTGCAACAAAAGAAAATGTTGGAATCCATAAAGGAATTCTTTATAACAACACTCCCATCTCTACTTCATCTTGACATATGTAAAATTATGCAGCTGTATATTTATAAAACAACATTGTATCATTCTACAATTGTTTCTAAAACTGTGTCGTTATCTCTACGTCATAGAATTAAATGTATCAAACTAATTACGTACTGTTTAAAAAAAAATGATATTTGAAAATTAAATTATTAAATGTATGACTAACGTTTGATTGGTGCAAGATAAAGATTGCAGATGACAATTGTGCAGAGCCTTTGCCAGTGTTTACGTAAACCAGATGGGATACGATGTAAATAAGAAAACATCTTCTAACGCTGAAACGCTGAGTTCTAAGGTCAATAATAAAATTATTATAACATCAATCGCTAGATCATCGCGAGCAGTTTGTATTACAACGCTCATCAGAATAAGAGATGCCATTTAGATGTTATAGGAGATGACTATTGGGGTTCCATGAGAAATGAAAAGTAGTCCGCCAAATATAGCTTGATACTGCATGACGACCTAACAAAACAATCCAGGGCGTTTCCGTCTCATTTTTACTTCCTTTACTAATTTGATTTTCATGAATACGTTAAAGAAGTTCTTTCTTTAGATGTTAATACATGAATCTGGGTTTTGACAAGTTAGATTTTCATTAAGACTCCTACACGTCAATTATGTGTATTTCAATTATAACTATATGGTTCTAAGTTATTTTAAAGTATTCTACTCAAGTCCAACTAAATACGTTTAACGGCTGAAATCAATGTGTCGCCTTTCAATATTGAAAATTTAAGTCATACCTCTTTGCACACTTTTGAATATTGTATGACTATTATTTAGTTACTGAATATTATCAGCAACTTAAATTATGACCGCCAATTTGTGCGATATGAATGTTGATCATATGTGTCATATTGGAAACTCTTGCATGTCCAAAGTACATGTAGTCCTTGTATTGTGGATCTAGTGTACATTTTGTATTTATAGAGCTATCAATAGTACAATTATACTGAAGCATACTGTTCAAACAATTTAACAAGATGGAAAACACAGCTTGTCATACTGTACTTGCTTTCATCCATAGCTAAGTCCATCGAAGCATTTTCATTAAATGTCTTACTCCATGCTGTTAGCGAAATTAGCCTTCATTTTGAAAACATGTGGTGCCAGTATGTATGCACATTGTTTATCAACAAATTCATGTAACAAACCAGATCATATATATATGTTTCAATTCAAATGAGAGTCTGAGTGATTGTGAAGACAAGACATACATTTGTTGGTAAAAACTTTTCTATACACACAGACCGATGCTATTGGCATTAATATCGTTCCCTAGATGCCGTCTGGGATATGTTTTCATATCCTCTAAGTATCGCTGTATACCTCTTTGTGTAGTGTGATTAAATTATAGTTGAGATAAGGTTTATTGGATTTCAATAAATATCTTTATGACGTGATGGTGAATTACGAATTATGATACCGTAAATTTCAGTTGTCAAATAAACTACTCCATTGCATTTGATAACAAAGTGTTATCTTTCGTTAAATGTGAACTCGTTCAACTTTCCAAAACAAATATATGTTTTTTGTTTGTTTATTCCCGAAGGCGTCTTTGGTCTTGAAGTAAATGGCGAAAAATTGAAAACCATGTCTGATCTATTTTACCTTAAGGGAAACATGAATTGTATAAACATTGCAGCATCTATGCTTTACTGAAAATGAAAATCTATTATAATGTAAAAGCCTATTTACCATGACGTCTCTCCAATCTATTTTTAAATGCAGTTTTAGTATCATTATATATAATTAGGGAGTCGGCACTTTCAGACATATATATTTCGAGAATTAAATAGAACTTTTGGTTTGGTCACAAGACAGATGACCACTGAGTTTTTGGTGTGTTTTTTTTCGTTTAGGAGAGGGGTTAAGGGATTTTCAGCAATTTTGATATATTTGCTACTATTAATTTACCATAATAATCGTTTCCGAGGTAATATTTATGATTTCATATTTAATAACACGAATGTAACCTTTCAGTACTGTCGAATATAATGTATTCTTTTGTGTTTAGGCATAATAATTGTACCTGCTGCCCCTATTACCTGGTCGTAAAAGGGACTAAATTTAGTATATTATCTTTTCTCTTCTCCCTAACTAACTTTCTTCTTCATAACGTTCCCCTTGACGCCGCTTCATTTTTGGCCTTCTGTTGAGCGCTCGTCCATATTAGGTAGGCTTTGGCGTCTGTACTCTGGCCGAAACACACTTAAGTCTATAAAGGTGGTAGTTTCTGTTCCCCATACCGGGAGTGGGATGACTGATTCGACCATTGTCAGTATAATGTGACCGGGTGTGGTGCGTTTCCTGGTTTCTTCGACGGCATGCTTCAGTGATATAGGACTATAAAAAGGGCAGGAGTTCCACTATACATGAAGACACAACACCAATATAACACAGTCTCCCAAAACCCACACACCCGCACTTCATACATGCAACACACTGCATATTGGAAGAGCGTCCTTGACCTTAACCCTGGCTATTACTGAGACATCAAGTTAATAATAATAATCAAACAATAAGTTTAGGAACGCTTTGAAATAAAATTAAATAAATTTCGCAACTTATATTACAACAATCACGGAAAAAAGTCCTTATTTTAATATATGTGAAATAAAAGTCTTTCCAATACGAATTCATACTGCATTGCATGGCAGCATAAAAATCCAAAAGGCATTATATAAACATATTACGTAACACTTCTACCTTCGGGGTCAGAAATCTCACAGTGTGGAATTACAGAAAATATAGTCTTTATAAATTATGTCACTGTAATCAATGAATGACGATATGGTATTATTAGATAACATGAATTAATAGATATTTCTACATCGAGGAATTTTGGATTAAGTCCCTAAAGGCCATCTCAGTCTGAATGTTAAAGCATTGCATAATCATTAAACGTATTCCGTTACATGTATCAATATAGGGGCGTAGGAAGCGGGGGGTGGGGGGCAAACAGGTTTTTTGCTCCCCCCCCCCCTATTTTCGCCGACTGAAATTTTCTAAAAATGCTTATTTAAAAGAAAAAAGGGTCCTCCTGCACATTTTTCGTACTTCATTCTAGAAAATTTTCCGCTGCGAGGCGCATTTCCTAACACGTTCAAGCACATAATGTCAAACCCTGAATATTCAAAATTCAATACACAGAACTAGACTAAAAATGTCCATCAAAGGATTCTATGTACTATTTAAAAAATGTCTCTTAAAAGATCAATTTGTTTATGTCTTAGCGAGACAATTAATTCATTTTTTTATGTTACACAACCATGTGCCGATGGTGTGAAGCCGGTGTATTCAGATCGAGTAGGGTTGCAGAATGTTTTGAAGACACAACTATCATTTCTAAATGCAAGTAGCTTTATATCGAAAAATTACCATGTTAAAAACGCTTTATAATCATTAAAATACATCGTAAAACTCACCTCAGCCATTCCATATCGTAATTTTTTTACCGGGGAAGATCCCCGGACCCCCCCCCCCCCCCCCCAACACCAAAATTTCGCGCTTTCTGTCGCTCGCAAATTCATCAAAACTCATTTAAGCTATTCTAAATCGTAATATTTTTCCTGGAGGAGGCCCCGAACCCCCGAACCCCCCAAACACCAAAATCTCGCGCTTTCGGGCGCTCGCAAAATCATCAAAATACATTGTAAAACTCATCTCAGCAATTCTAAATTACGATATTTTTTCCCGGGGGTCACCCTCAGACACCTAAAACACCAAAATCTCGCGCCTTCGGTGCTCACACGCTATTACCCATTACGTTTCATCTTCCTACGCCACTGCAATACAGAGAGTATTTACATAAAACCATCTGAATTCAACCAGCATGTATTTTGGGATTTATTTCAAAGACTTACACTTGCCTTTCTACAGCAAGTAAAATTGTCAAGGATGTGTATGTCAACTTGAATTTCACACTCCCTCAATTATACGAGATACGTCGCTGAATAAAACAACTACTTCAAACTAACGAGCAAAACATTGCTGAGGAACAATGGTAATCACCTCAGAAGTTGTCTTTGAATACTCAACAAAGGTATGCTGCCATCGATGTATGCTTAATTACTGAAACTAATAACAGTTGCATTTTGGGTTATTTAAAAGTTGATTAGTAATGATCCTAGATGAAATTTAAAAACAATCTAGACTAGTAATGATTCTAGATGAAATAAAAAAACAGTATACTAGCCCTACCTTACCAAGCTTGCGCTCCGAATTCAGTTCACAGCTGGTAAAAACTACCGGAATGTTTTGACAAGGGAGAGATATCACCAACAATGACCTGTATATATGTATCTGAGGTTCAAATGAGTCGTTCGAGAGTAATTAACAAAAAAACTTTGAAATATGCAGTTTTGTTATATAACCACTCTAACTAGCCTAACAATAAACATAATACTGTGTTGTTTGCTTGATTAATTAATTACCCAGGAGCAGAGACTACCATTTTTATAGACATTGCTGTGTCTCAGCCAGGGGAAAGAACCCAACGCTCATGAAAACAGAGGCCAAATATGATGCGGTGTCAACGGATACGTTATAAGAAAAAAGACAGCTAGGAAAAATAAAAACAAGATGCTAAATTTGGACGCATTTTACGATCATGTAATAGGGACAACGGGTACCATTCTAATGCCCTATCATTTGTTTGTTTGTTTGTTTAACTATTAACGTCCAATCAACAGCTATGGTCATGTAAGGACGGCCTCCCATGTATGCGGTGCGTTTCGTGTATGTTGTGCGAGGTGCATGTTTTAGGAGACTGCGGTATGTTCGTGTTGTGTCTTCTTGTATAGAGGAACTGTTGCCCTTTTTATAGTGCTATATCACTGAAGTATGCTGCCGAAGATACCAAGCAACACACCCAACCCGGTCACATTATACTGACAACGGGCGAACCAATTATCCCACTCCCTGTATGCTGAGCGCTAAAAAGGAGCAGAAACTGCCACTTTTATGGACTTTGGTGTGTCTCGTCTAGGGGACAGAACCCAGAGCCTTCCTCACAGGGGCGAACGCTCAACTCAAGGCCAAAAGTGAGGCGGTGCCAAGAGAGGCATTAGGAAAGATAAAGTCAGTAAGGAAGAAAAGAAAAGATAAGATCCTAAATTTAGTCGCCTTTTACGATCATGCAATAGTGGCAGCAGGTAAAATTCTAACGCACTGTCTGCAAGGCCTATCATATGTGAATTAATATTTACGGAAACAACCTGGTCCACTAATTTCAATGTGTAACAGTGAAACTATTGTTATAGAGTAACTAAATAATCTTCTTTCAGCTTCCGACCAGAATCTTTCAGAGTCATATGATTGAAAACTCAAAGAATAATAATTAAACTGAAATGAACACACAACGGACAATTAGGATGCATATTGCTTCACTAGTTACTTGTAAAAGTCAATTCGTCAACTTCTGTAATTCGGTGGAAAAATCTGTTTGTCTTGATGTCACAATTGTTCAGTCATTGTACTAGGCCAAGGATGATGCAGAAGAGCAAAGAGAATTGTGTGGAGCTGTAGATTGAAAAGATGGTAAATTACTTCTGACAATTGTGTGTGGAAGAACATGACGTTTAACAATAGAACGGAGAGAAAATAACTAGGAATTCACGAATTGATAATAAACATCTTGAGAACTGTGTGATACCTGATGAGAATTCGGATCAGGGATTGGTTCCCCGTAGAGCAGGGATACTTTAGAATGTATGCAGTTCTCATAGGTGTTCCATTGACTTCTTTCGTCAAAAGAATGTAAATACAAGAATAAGTTAAACTAAAGATTTTTGTTAAACTAAAGTTTTTTGTTAACCTATTTAAACTCGCTATACTCGTAAATATTATAAATATCAGCAAATTTAAATTCACATAATGAAGAGTTCCTTTTAAGTCCAAAATACCAAAATTGAAATTCGTTCTATATTATCATTACCGTTCGGGTCACTGGGTACTATATTTGACTTAATTAGCAACCTTCGACGTCAGCCTACCAATTTGGAAAAACCAACAGAAATCTGAAGTGGTTTGCAAACACATTTCGATGTCGATCACAACTTAAGTTTGGATTCTTCATTGATGAGCATGACAGGGAGACCTTGCGGGGTCGATGATGACTCGATTTTATTTTTATTTAGTTCAATATAGTAATGTATAATCTGCTAGATCAACAAACTCGTGCATAATCTTAATCATTATGCTAATTGTTTACAGTTATGAAACTATGATAATTAATCTAAACAATTTATAAATCTTTCACGCTTGTCAGAAACAGAAATATTTTTGAATGATCAAAGTGCATACATTGACATCAATATATGTACATCTGTATAAACAATCACCGCTGGTCTATAAAATATATCAAACCTGACTATCCGGTTGCCAGACATTTCAACTAACCCAGCAATAGTTGGAAAGACATGCAGGTGATTGAAATTGAGCAGTGTTCATACTGGACAAAAACCAAACGTCGATCGAGAGAGAGAATCTGGATTACCTATCTGCAGACCCGCTATCCCAGAGACATTAACGAACGTTAAATATATTTATCACTCGTTTTTCAATTACTTATCCCTACTTCCAGCATTTCCCGTTCTTTTCTACGTTTTATTGATCCGTTTCATGTGCTGTCACCTCAAAGGTGACTGAATTTAGGATTTTGCTCCTTTACATACACCGGGAAGAAAGGCGACTAAACTTGTATTCTATACAAATGACCATTTGACGTCGTACGTAACCGATTTCCAGTCACCGCTCATATCGTGGTACTCTGCCGAACATCATGACTACTGTTGGTAGATCCGGCCTTCGGCTGCCTTTTGCTGGGTTAATTGTGCTGCTAAATATTTGTCTATTTTCATTGTCCCTTATTACTGTTCGTATCATATTTTGTAATTGTGTTCGTTTTCTGTGTCTTGATAAAGGGGTAGATCGCCTCGAAAATTTGACAATTGTTTTGTTCACACGGTTGGAATTACTTCTTTGTCCTTTATTTTCCGTTTGAAGTAATTCGTATCTTACAGACTTACGTTTGATGGGATCACGTGTTATCTGGAAAATCCTCTTGATATTACTTCTTTGACCCTAAATATATGTATACAAACACTCAAACGTTTAATACGTTTTATATTGTTTTTGTATATCCGTGTTTATGAAGCAAAATCTAGCTACTTTATTTCCGTCTGAAATCGTTATCGTGTCTATTGCGTTATCACGACGCGATCGGTTCTAATGTTATCTTACATCATTTGATTTCCGTCAATATCTGTCACATTCGTTTCCTTTATTAGTTTGAGTCATGTCAGGGTCATTATGAGCTATCCGTCACTCCGCATGGCTGAGAAAGTCAAAAATTAATCAAACACGCGTCATTAATTGACGGCCGTGTATAACCCCGTATCTGGTCAGCGTAGGAGGAATATACGCATAAAGTTATTTAGGCTTACTGGTAGTTTGCCTTATCATAACTTTTGTGAATTGCTTTTAATTATTTTGACTGACTAATTTTTTGATATGAAACAATTTGAACATGTAATGTAGCATATTTAAACGCAAGTTTCCAACTGCAAATAACCTTCTAAGAAATAAACAACCACGACCTCAGAGGATATAACAATATTCATGAATCAATATTTAGTACGGTACTCCACAAGCCATAAAACGCGGATTTTGATTGATTCAACGTGATTTCATGTTTGATCGCATAAATTAGAACAATAGCAATTTTTTTGAATTTGTGTTTGTTTGATTAATAAACGTCTTATTATAACAGCCAGGGTCATATACGGACGGCCTTCGATGTATGCGGTGTGTAGCATGTATGTAGTGCGAGGTGCGTGTTTTAGGGGACTGCGGTATGTTCGTGTTGTGTCTTCCTTTATAGTGGAACTATTGCCGTTTTTGTAGTGCTATATCACTGAAGTATGCTGCCGCACACACCAATCAACACACCCCACCTGGTTACATTATATTAACAACTACTCCCTGTTTGCTGAGCTCTAAGCAGGAACAGAAACTTCCACTTTTAGAGACTTTGGTGTGTCTCGGCACAGGGAACAGACTCCAGAGCTTACCTCACAGGGGAGAGCGGTCAACCGAAGGCCAAACGTGAGGCGGTGTCAAGGTAGACGTTAGGAAGAATAAAGTCATTTAGGAAGAAGAGAAAAGATAAGATCCTTAATTTAGTCACCTTTTACGATTATGCAATAGGGGCAGCAGGTACAATTCTAACGCCCTACCTGCAGGGACAATTACTTTGAATTTTTTTTTACCGAGATGATTAATAAAAAAGATTATTATATCAAGTTAACAAGTAGACAAGTGAAAAATCTCGAGCGTTAGACTCGGATGCGGTGTGTCAATAGTTTCACTATTACAAGGAGCCACAAAACAATATGCCGTAGCATCTCCCAAAATAAAGAAATTTACACACATACACAATGTATGCAGGGGTGGTTGTCCTTAAATGTGACCTTAGCTGTTAATGGGACGTACGGATCAATCAGCAAACCAATATTTTACAGTTCTATTCCTTTAATATTGAATGTTGAAGTTGTAATTTCAATTTGTTAATCCATCACGTTAACATTTCATTCAAAAGAATGACAAAACACGTAATAAAACGTGCAGACCATATGCATGTAAATTACGACAATGCGTGCACAGACCCATTACAGAAAATGAACAATAATCAGATTCTGAACACCATTCAAAGTTATAGAGATATCTATTTTATATAAGATAAAAGAACTTCATTAGAAAAACTAGACTGTAAATTAGGATACTTCTAGTAAATCTCCCCTACACCAATTACAAAGATTTCCACATTGACAAAAAGGAGTATATTTCTCACGTCATATTCATAAGCTTAATTAATCGACTAAATACATGAGGTCGTTAAAACTACGAACAATCTATGTCGTTATTTCATTTGATCTTATTAAAGCAAAAGGAAATCGTAAACCGGCGGATTAATCCTAAATCTGGACGATGTGTTACGGTTCTAGTCACGTGATCTTTGATAATAGTAGACTTTGGCTTAGAAAAGTATCGATCAAATGACACCCGGGCATCGACCTTAGATGAAGCAGTGTATGGAACACTTCTAAAATATCATTGTCGTTTGAAAATAACGCAAAGCTTGAAACGATCCAAACAAAGAGTCGAATCAACGGTTATATATTTGTTTGTTTGTTTTATGGTCCATTGTTAATTAAGGTCATTTAGGTCTGAAGTAAAATACAAAAAAGGCAAGACTGGAACATATATTTGGGATAAAAAGTAAACCTTTGCAGTAAAAGCATATATTATTTTCTGGGGACATGTAAAGCGTTGTAAGTGGTAAAATATTCTTCAGTAAAGAACAATGAGTAAGTTTATTAAACAAAAAAACTTATAAAATTGACGGCGACATATAATGGTTACGTTCATAATCTTACAGAAGAAACAATTCCATTTCTTTAAATATCAGATAATAGAACAAGAGGAAACAAAAACATTTCGGAGACATCGAAACATGCATATAATCAAATTGTGAGGAATGTCAATGTAAATGAAAATTTAACATCCAGATTTACATTAAGAGATTTGCATTTACGTCGAGCTTCCTTACAACTTACATCAACTTCATGTGTGTCCCGAACAAAAAACTAGTCGAATGTAGGAAACACATTTATTCTATACAGCTAAAAGGAAAGCCAACGGGGAAGAATTAAAAAAAAAATGGCATGTCTTTGTCATATATTCTAAGCGCTTCTTTCTAATGGCAAAAATAATATGTTCCGCAAGTGTAAGCGTCCTTAGTTCAACGTGGACAGACACTATGCATATCTAGGTCAAAGCCATATCAATGCAGAAATGTTAACTGGACTGCGATGGCGAAACATGAAGCACATCACATCTTTGAAAATACCAAATTGAAATTTAAGAGTGACGTTAATTATAATATTCATCATGGAACTTCAATTTTATTCAATTTGCAAAATCTGAAACTTTTTCGTTGTCACTGTTTCATCAAAAAAAGTAATCAAAATACGAGGAAACGTAATGCCAATGAACATTAACCTTTGAACGTCAAATCAACTAGGACAATAAATACCGTAGGGCGGAGGGATATATATATATATAAGAAAAAAACGGCTTACGAAGTCTTAAGGTGTTTTTTGCATTTATGATATATATTAATATATATATAAAAGGAATTTGAAAATGGAGAAAAATAAGATAATCACGTTTACCCTTTAATATAGCTGTACTTACTCGCTACATGTATATAGTTTGGTATGATATAGATGTATACAAGTAACACTAAAGACAAAGTGTATTTGTTTCGAGATTCTAAAGGGCATTCAGTGTTAAGATATAAATCACCATACAAATTGGATTATAAGATTATCTTTCCTTGTGGGGCTTCCTCTGCATTCAGATTCAACTGGAAGTGTAAAAAAAGTTGGTGATAAGACTGGGAAACCTGTTGAACCTCGTGTTACTGAAATCAGCAAAGATGATAACGTTCAGAACAAAATATCAATGTTCACAATTGCATCTGTAGCTAATTTTGTATTAGCCCGCATTGTATGTTCTTATATAATGTAATAATGCGAATTGGTAATATCGTTCTGTTTTAAAGTAACCGTCTTAAAATTTCCATTTTTATTATGAAAAAGGAATGGTGACAATGAAACGAAAATTCGGGCGATACGATTCGTTAGCATTATTCAGTATCCTTCCTTCATTTATTCAACTTTGGGGAAAAAACCAACAGTACTTAGTATAACCCGTCATCGCAAAGAAAGATGTCTTTATGAAATGAGGCTTGATTGAACAAAGACTAAACAAGTAGAATAACCATTGTTTTAAGAATTGTAACATTGAAAAAAGTAGATAAAAATGTCATTTACCCTATAAAGTGAATGAATCTCATTGGTGAATATAGCAAGAAGATCGTGTAAATTAAAAAAAAATATATTTTCCTTGAAATTTTATCCCGTGTCTATATAAATGGTATAATCTCTCTGCTGATTGCTGGTAAATTATGATGATGACTTTCGATCATAAAACGCCTAATAACAAACCTCTAATATTACCGACATCTCATTCCCTCTAATTAATTGCTATGCGTCAACGTAAGTGCTATTTTTGCAGCAATACTGGCAATGTCCCTTCATCAGAAACATCCAAGCGTTTGTACACATTCAGAAATACATTAATCGCGCCCAATTCTATAAATCATTTGAATGACCTAGGTCTGTATGAGCAAAGATCAATACTAAAAGGGAAACCAATTAACTGTCTGGGGATGTCATATTTGTGGGCATGTGTAACAGCCAGTAGCAATTTTTATATTAGGGGAAATGTACTTGTTATTACAATATATTAAGACTAGAAGGCAACGTCATTACCAAGCAATAATATAGTAATAGTATTCAGTTTAAAAGCTTCGTCGATCAAATAAACGAAAATGTGCGTAATTGGATTAATGCAGAAATGCAGACTCATACTCAAATTTTGATTAGCCCGAGAGGTGAGCTATTATTTGCTTTATTACGATCTTTCATTAGCGTGAATCTTCCGAAATTAACAGGGATGTTGACATGCATGCTTTACATCTCGTAATCCTAGTTATAGGGTATACATTCCTGAAAGTCAGACATATGATATCAATGTCGACTGTCTCCTCTTGCCTGTTAATCACACTCCTATATTAATTGATTGTTCACGCAAGCTATACAATAAAACCAAATCTAGGGAATGGCGGCCATATTGTTCACTTGATCGTAAAAATAAAACGCGATATGTGCATCTGTACACCTACCCTAATATATTTCATCGAATAAGCAATATGCATTGAAACAATGAAAATCTTCAATTAACAATATAATGCAAACAGATCATGTATAAGAGCTCCCTGTATTAATCCAATTTCTGTTTTCGAAAACGGTCTCAGGTTCTGTATTATTACGATGACAAAATGTGTAACCATTTTCCTGTTCTACATCATATGTAATTGGTATCACAATTCAAAGACTTTCAAACATAAATAAATTCAAGCTACACTGCCATTTTGAACACGAAATGCTTAATAATACTTATATTATCATTTAGGAATAAACATAAATTCTCTGTTATTAACCTTTCTTTCATTCTCAGAAAGGATAAAATAATTGAACTTTTCAGGCAAATGAAACATATGTGACGTGTTAAAGCGCACTTGCTCTCCGGACATTGTTCATGATAGCATATGGTTTGCATGCCATGCAGAGTTGTATTTCAAAACAGAAATGGTTTGATGTTGTTTAGATGTTACATACCATATACGAAAATTACGACTGTACGAGTACATAACCACTTTTGCCATTCTAATGTTCCCTGCATCAAACATGATGATTAATTTTATCACCTGTTGACCGCCTACATTAGTTGTCCACTGGGAAATGGTAACCCGTTTCAATGGTGTTGTCCGTGCGGGTAAAACTACTGGGTTATATCATCTTAAAAGGGATATCTATCGTATTTCGTATTAACTATATTACCTGTGGGAGTGATTTTCGGGTTAAATGAATACTTTAAACTATACCGTGTAATGAGGTACCCAGAGAATCAAACCGTATCACGGATAGACACTGGCGTGAGTATTGTCCCCGGGTACTGTCAATTTGTCTGTTACTGCAACATCGATGCCTTTGAACTTACTGACAGTGCCCATCCTCTTCAACGTGATGTTGTAACTAATGGCAACTTTGTATGAGAATTCAGTACGATTGTTTAATGCATGTCTCCATGGATACTGATGGTTTCTATTGTCCAGCTAAAATCTCATTACTGTAAAAAATTTAACAAGGTAGATATATATAATTACAGGCTTCTTCGCCATACGTTAGTTTTACGTTTCTTTTAGCTAAAAATTTGCCCTGATACAAACTAATGGTCATTATTTTAAAATAAATCGCTATATTATTATACCGGAAGTTCAATTTTTGCTGTATTCTCCTATATGATACATATTGAAACAAGTTGTTGGTCACCACCATTTTCTGTAACGATTACCATTAAATATACATTTCAAGAGGACATAGGTAATATTTGTCGATTTTTAAAATGTCCAAATGCTCCAACACTTTCTCGATCCTTTAGTGACTCAAGAAATGCCCACAAAAATACCGTTCACAATTTTATTTAAGATCAAATCATCGTAATAAACATCAAAACTGATGTCATTGCTGTCATAGCAGTGAACAGCGTCTTTACTCTAACTAGCTTCCTTTTGTCGATTGATGATAGAAAAAGACTTCTTATTTATGTTAAAATGTTGTATTCCAAAAAATAGAAGAACAATAGTGAGATTCTCAACAGTAGTCTTACACAGGACGTGGATGTGCTGATGTCAACTACTCGCCTTACTATGGTATCCATTAGAGATCCTTGATATGTCAAGTATTCCCATTATGAATGCTTATGTGGTATTTGGCAATATATCGTACTATCTATTTCATATTATCTCTTTCTATTTGGAAGTTGATGTGCAATTATTTGACTGACATGTACTGAATCAAATCTGAAATGACAATTATTGCTTTTTTAATTGCAGATATGTTTTTTAATGTTGGAGTCTAAAGAATTGAAATCCCTTCAAGTTGCTATGGATGGGATCTTCTAACATCGTTATGGATTATTATATCTCTTATATTGCTGAATGGCTATTAAAACGTTAGTACGTGTAACTATCGGGCATAGTTATTGTCAAAAAAGTGTTAAACGAATAAATATTGCCAAGAAAAAAAGTTGAATATATCTATGTTTAAGTCGGAATCAAGCACTTAGGAAGAATATGCATTTTAGTGTTCAGCAAGAAGACATTCAAACTACAGTAATTTGAGAACGAATCTAAAATCATCAAGACTGCAAAGAGAATACGAAACCACATTTGACGTGCATCTTAACGTTTGATTTTGTTCTTTCTTAAGTCTGCTTTCTAAGTTCAAAATTTTGAAATTAAAACATCTCTTCCTTTTAAACTCTTGTTAAAAACCTCAAAGAGTTCGAAAGCTAACTCGTTCTATATGATCGGGCCGTAATATAACGTCAAGTTGGCAAAACGTCGCCTTTCAATTCACTTGTTGACAATAATTTCTCTAAATCACGATTTTTTTTCATGATCTGTACAATACGTCTTTTTCATACTAAAGTTTCAAGTTTCCACAATATTTAACTACAAATAGTGCAAATAATTTCATTTGGATTCTTCTTCGAAATAAAAACCTATGAAAACACGTCGAATACGTACATGATGTCAAATACAAACTTACAATAATACCATACGCCAAATCATCTACATGCATAACCAACGCCACAATGAAGCCAATAGTTTATATCAAACAGCCGCTCGCTTGCAAACACACTATTTAGAACTGAAATCCTAAAATAAAAGTCCTGCATACCATATGAGTTTTATAAATATACCTACATGTATGTGATCAATGGTGAGATTTTCAGATATTAGGTCATAGTTACTGCAATTTACATTTGGTGACATTTTCACACCACGCAAATATCGCGTGTTTACTTTGTGAATAACGCTGCTGTTGTAACGAAAACGTTAACACCACAACCGAGGAAAACATTACAAAAAATGTCTAATTCCGTGTAGAGTTTGCGAGGACTCATTCTAAGACACGCAAACATATATTGGTTTTAAAGGTCATCTGTTGGTTCCAATATTCCAATATAACAGGTGATTCAGAGAAATGTATCCAAAGCTTCAGATCTTCGCATAGCGTTATCATAATCTTCAGAATATTCGTGTTATTGTTAACATAAAGTCAACCTATTTATGTCTATATCAGAGGATACAGTGAAAATGGTCTTTATCCACAGGTAGTCTTTTACTCTTTAATTGTGTTAATATGGTCTAGACCCTAGAAAATTAATAGTATTAACCAAATGGTCTTTATACAGAGATGGTAACTAAGACAAGATTTATTGTATACTAATTAGATAATCAAATACAGGTGAAATAAAATATTAATTATTGATATGCTTTTATATGTGTTCATTTGTTTTAAGCTTGTTTTGAGAATAGTGGCAATCATTTCCATACTTTTTTAAGTGAAACATGAGACCACCCCTGCGAGACGTTGATGAATAATTCATGAACATTCATGAATAATTTATGAACTTAAAACTTCATTAATAATTTAGAAAAAAACGATTCATGAACATTAATGAATCCTTTTATTCATGAATTCATGACCGTTCATGAAATCCTGAACATTCATGAACAACCCATGCATGAAAATTCATAAAAAGTTCATTGATATTTAAAAAATATTCATGAACTTAAAATCATCATGAATGTTTATTCTTGATGATTCATGAGTTATTCATGAACTACAACGGACACAAAATTTTAATGAATATTCATGAAACTTCATGAACTGGAACAATTCATGAATATTCATGAACTTGACTCATGTTCATGAAGTTTAATAAATGCAATATGGAGTCAGCGGCATCTAAATTTGATGAACTCCACTATGGGTCCAGAATTCAAAATTTCTATCAAACCCATGACAATTCTATTGGAATCAATTCAATATTTGATGAAACAAATTCTTATGACAATAGGTATAATCAATTTATCAAAATATAACATCAGAAGATCACCAACAGTTTACTGTGTTAATCATATTTTCATACTGCCACAGATAAGTGCTAACAAAATTTGTTTTCACTGATACACACCAATATATTTCATAATACATTCCCAGTTAATTAGTATTTGTCCAAAATAAACCTATAGTTGTAAAGCATGATAGTTATATGGACAATTTAATTCAATAACATTTGACAAAATTTCACAAACAAATATCTATGCCTACTCACTATGGCAATATCAGTGTGCAACAATTTCATGTTGAAAAAGAACTGCAGATATATCAAAACTTACCGAAAGTGTTCATCTGTGCTTAAAGAAATCCATGAATGGAATAATCCGTTCATTAATATGCCAAAACTTCCATTTTAAGATGAATAATGTTTTGATCCCCTTCCACATGCCAGCAGATACAGCAGCCATTTTGGATTGTGACTGTTTTGGCGGGAAATATATATAGAAGTCGTGACTCATGTGGTCATGTGACAAGTCAGGTGACTTCAGTGGTTATTCATTAAAATTCATCAAAATGAATGAAATAGCATTTCAAGAATCATTCATGAAGTTTTATGCATAACTGATATTCATAAAAATTCTTAAAAATTAATGAAACATTTTCATTCATTTTGAAATGAATGAAACATTTCAATTCATTTTGAAGAATTTTAATGAATATAAGTCATGCATAAAACTTCATGGATAATTCTTGACATATTGATCATGAACAATCATGAATGTTTCATGGATTCATAAAACTTCATGAAGAGTTCATGGGAGTCATTTGATGAATATTCATGAACTTTTTTTCATGAAACACAATCTGTTAATATTCTTGAAAGTTCATGAATATTCATGATGTCATGAATACCTTCTCGCAGGGGTCAGAAGAAAGAAATTATAGTTTGACCAACGTAAGCTCCTAACCTGCGAACCAGGTCAAAGGTAATCTGTAAATGTCAGATAACCTTTGTCGTAGCACTATTGCCGATGGGAACCTATTATAGATACTTAACGCTCCTGAAAATGCCATATTAGTACTGTTCTACCATGTCAACTTAAATGCATGTGGGATATCATATGTAGTAAGACATTCTTGCCTAATGATGGTCGTTGTAATTTGGCCTTGGAGGTATGGGACACTGTATGTACTTTTAAGCAATAATCCAACCCTTACCCCACTCAACACGTCGAACGCTTGCTATTCCTACATATATAAGAGAAGTGGGATAGGGATAGGGAAAACACCATATTTCAGACAAATTGAAACATGAGGTTATTGCAATGTCTCTTATTTCATGTCGGTCAATATCGATAACTCGAAGAAAAACCTTTCTACAAAAATTGTGATTCACGGTACATGCAACATTAATACATTGAATATCATAACTTATTGGATAGGATTTCGCTTATATAGACATTTTTAAACAACTGCTGAAAAGTTCGTTATGTAGTGATAACCATTTTGCATACGCTCTATCGCAAGCATGGGATTTTGTCCTAAAATATTACCAGCAAAACATAAAGGTTTCTTCAAAACATTTATAATATCAGAAAATATACACTAATGGCCTAAGATGAGGTAACAACACTAAACATATGCAAGATTTCCTCCGTAATTTATAACAGTGGTGAGTCATTTTGCTGTTTTGCCGTCTGGCGTAGTGGTAGTCAAATATTGTGCGGTATTTAGGACTACGGCAGAAACATAAGACGACCCGCGTTACACAGGCAATATTTCTTCACGTGAATTGTACGTGAACCGGGGCAAAAAAGTGAAATCCACTTGAAGAAATATTGCCTGTGTATGAAAATAAACATTTTACTTATTTTAATCAAATTTTTCAGAAGGTGAAGATACGTGTATTATTAACGCTAACTTAATAACTTTTGCGACTCTACACAATTTTACATTCCCATTTTAAAAATTAAAAGCCGTTTCTGAAAGGTACTGGACCTTTAATGCGTGTTGAAATTCATTATTGTGGAGCGATTTAAATGAACATTGCATTGAAATTACAAATTGCACCTACATAGTGGTGTAGTATTTTAGCACGTTAAAAAAACATACATTATATGTAAATTGCAATAAATATATATCTTATGAGTTTCGCTTCCTTACCGGTAATAATTCAATATCATCATCACATCAGTTTCTATTTAATAAATCTTAGCTAAACCGCCATGGTTCACAGCAAATGACTTTGGTATAAAAGTGCAAATGGAAACCATCAGGGTCCCTCATCAAGTGTGCACCACACAGGATATTAACACAATCAAAGCCATTTCCAGGGGTAGTTATAACATTTAATCCAAAATTAACATCCGTAAGAGTGCCTGTAAATACCATTAAAGATTATTTTAAGGCCTCAACTATACCTTGAAAAAATTGAATCAAATATGTTTTAGATGCAATACCCAAAATAGAACAATTACTATGAAATATGTTGATATTTTTCTAACCATTTTCTTCACGTTGGAAAGAATTGTTTATGCCATGATATTTCTTACATGATCTTTGAATGGTTTTTTTTTTTTTTTTTTTTTTTTTTGTATGACGTTTTGATGATTAAGCTGTCACCTTCATCAGACAAATGAGTAAAAATGTGTACGAGTTGGCTTCGAAATGCTTATTGTCAATTTTGGCATTGCTGATTATACAACACTATACTTATGAACGTTTATGTATCCTCTTGTCTCGATTTAATACCGGACCATTCCGGTGTACGCAGAAGGCCTAGTTATCTGCCGCTTCAGACGATTACTTCCCCTGTCCAAAACGTTGGATTTTCCCCACATTTCACACACGGTGTGATTAGTCTATAACAGCCGATTTGTTGGTTTGGGTCTTACAACATTTCGGAATTCCTCTAAGCGCACCTCGAAGGGTCAGTAGTCTCTACATACTATGTATGGCAGTTTTTGCATTCGATCTTGTAGACGCACTTTTTCTTTTGGTGTATCTTGGGTGCATGAAACCATCAAGATCATCCGCAGAACCCCAGAATAAAGCTACCCCACCATTTATTTCGGAAGGTGGCGGTCACAAGAGGGCTGAAGAGGCAACAGATTATTTAAATAAAAACCATCATAATTATGTTTGAACAACATAAATTTTTATTTACAGTTAACATTTGCTAGCTATTTGAGGCTTGTACCCATACACTGCTGCCATCTGGTTAGTATAATTAAGCCAGGTGCCTTTTGACAACTGAACGTACTCGCCTGATCTTGCTTCAACACTGAAAATAGTACCCACCTTTAGGGATATGATGACCGAAATATATGCTATTTGAATTGAAATAAAAGGATCTCGAAGTGGCATTGAGCTCCAGCAATAGTTCAAATACAGAAGATGAATGTGATGGAAAATAATGCAATACATAAGCCAAATTTAAACCCTCAAACCATATCAATCAGTCATCGTTTTGTATCTGCTGATTGAAAGTATGTATGACATACATTTATGAAACACAGTTATTGCCTTAAGGTAACGATAAGAACATAATTATGATCCATTGTACATGTATATTATATCTGACATATTTATCATTCATGGGTTTCTCCTTCATGGAGTAGAATGAACACATCAATTAAATGCTTACTACATGTTATATAATCTGAATTGGCAATTTAGCTAGTTTAAAACTCATGTCATACTCTTTGATGCATCAAACTATACATCATTAGAAAAATGCTCAGTTGTTTACGACCCTTGGTGTTCCTGGGTCACTAAACATTTAGCTAACCATCAATCAACCCAACGCTTTTATATCAAGTGTAACATAGATAGTCCCTCGGACGGAAAAAGGATCGACTACTGAAGTTTGTGATGGGAATAGATCTTATCAATACTGCTGTATCATAAATACTTCACATCGAAACTATTCAAAATCAATGATATCGATGTTTTGATGTATAAAATCATATCCAAAACTATCTTTTCAGAATGGGCCTGTATTTACCCTATTTTTCATGAAACCCAGGTGGATATGGGTGAAGTTAATAAAGGACCTATCTTTGGAGGTGCTGGTGTGGTATTTTCATTTGTGACCGTTTTCAAGTGTGACCTCTGGCTTGTTCTTAGTCATTTATTTTCTATAAGGACAAAAAGGATCGCGTCTATGATGTCTAAGGGAAAAAAATGACAATCCGTTTTTACTATGACTTCATACTCAAAAAAGATATTACCAAACTGAGTGAGGTACTAACTAAGCATACATTTTCTTACTTTTACTTATTATTTATAATTAAACAAATAAAAATTAATCAGCAACATTTGTAATTACAAAAAGATGTTTTGATAAAGATTTGCCCATTTTCTGCTCTTATTCATGCATGTGAATGCCATGGTAACAACAAAAAATACCTGAAAAGGACCTGTTTGTCATCTAAATATTACAGGTAAATTCCTCACATTAATACGTTATCACTGTATTAATGTATTTTACAGTATTACTATAAAACACTCTATAAACAGTGTGTGAATTTGTTTTTCCGTGTTTGATATGCCACTACGTCTACAATCATCAAATAATTAATACTAAATCACTGTTGATTACTGAAGCAACAGACTACAGATTTCTTGTTAAAAGTACTTTTCAATATCATGATAGGAATTAGCATTTTTGCGAGGCTAAGGCCGTTTGTCTATCCTCAAATTACGCAGCATGATTGTGCACCTCTCCTCTGAATTGTTTCAATAACGATAAACTACTTTTGGCAACAATACAATCAATGGTATACACTAAATGAAAACATCTCTTTCATAAAAAATATAGAATTGAATAGTTTCCTAATTGATGACAATGTCGTTGTCTATTTCACTGTTTAGCTGTCTATACATCAATCTATAGAGATATGAATGTAAAATTGAGAAATTATTTTCAAAATGAAAACGATTTCACTTTGCAAATGTGGTTGTAATATGACTTAACTTTCCCAATCTCACAGTAAAAAAACACCCATTTACAATGTATTATAACAAATAACAATTCAGATATTGACGTTATTGATAGAAACTACGTTAGGTAGAATATCTCTTTGGAGAAGACGAATTAACATGATCCAATGATTTAGAAAGTCAAAAGTTTATGCAATAGAAGGAACAATACAAATTGTTAAATTTCGACAAGCTCCATGAGAGTAATAGTAGATCTATAAATTAAAACGTTTGCTTGGTTTGCTAAGCTTGATTAATTAACATCCTATTGACAGCCAGTGTGCGGGGTGTAGTGCGTGTTTTGGGAGATTGCGGTAAATTCGTGTTATGCTTTGTATTGAGGAACTATCGCCCTATTTACGGTGCTACATCAATGATGCATGCTGCCGAAGACATCCCATCAAGTCAAACTATACTAACAACAGGCGAACCAGTCGTCCTACTCTGAACGCTAAGCATGCAGGAGCAAATACTGCCAATTCTATCGACTTTGGAGTGTCTCGGTCAGGGGACAGAACCCGGAGCCTACCTCACAGGGGCAATCGCTCATCAGAATGCCAAATGAAGGGTGGTGCCAAGGGAGACGTTAGGCAGAATAAAGTTAGTTAGGAAGAAGAGAAAAGATCTTAAATTTACTCGCCTTTTGCAATAGGGGCAGTAGGAACAATTAGAACGCCCTGCCTGCAGTAATAACGCGTCGGCGTGGAAGCGTCGTAGCATTCAAGGAATAACGGTGCCAAAGAGAAAATTAAAAACATGTTTTATCTTTTTTCATAGTACATGTATGTGCATGCACAATACTGCTCAACTTATTAATGGCTGGGCGCCTGCTGAAATAATATACATTTATCTAAATGGTTACCATAAAACTGAGGGTTTGTCATAATTTGCACAATTAGGAACAATCATCGTGGGATACAACTGAGATTAATTCACCTACACTTACCTTGGTCTCAAAGAAGGTTACACAAGGGTGGGTGTAGCTGAAAGGTTAACAGATGATAACATAGTATATCTATTGTTTACGAGACAATAACAAGTTTAGGTCAGCGTACCTTTTAAATGATTGGTAAGGTGTAGGTGAAATAAAACACCTCTCTAAATCAAAATAAACAGCTACCATACAAATGTAATAAGCGTAACTGGTACCTAGGGAAATAGTTAAATCGGTTTACCGAGATGATATTTATATTGACAATTTGGCGGTGTATGGAATATCGAATTTCGGAAAACAAAGGTAACATTTTCATGTGTTGCTTTTCGTAACTAATACATTACAAAAACAAAAATAGATTGTTTGCTATGTAGACGAACAATCACCATACTGGGTCGAGCCTTATGCAGTACCGACGAAAACTACAAAGGTACCTGATATCAGTCTGTACGATATCTTGCTATCATAGGCACTCAACATGGGACTTACTGACACAATCTCTATTTGATTACGTGATTAGTAGAAACACCCAAATATCTGTGATGCATGCAAATGGTAATTACTACAACCCACGCCCTTCTGAACACAATTACGACTGATTTAATAACTGATTTATTAATTCGGTCCTGTCAAAGCGTTTGAAAGCTTACATCAGAATTTATTCGAATCTACTATTAAAGATAATTAAAATCATATATACATTTGCCCATCATATTTCAACACATGTATGCAGTTGTTCCATTTCTAAGATACATTGTCAATGTTCAAATTCACGTCGAATTTTACCATCACTAATGAATAACGCAAACGTGTAAAGTTTATCTTGGTATCTAAGCGATAAGGCTGTCACTCAAGTTGTTCCTCGGGCCATTAAAAACATCATTACAGGCGAGGTGGCACTAAGTTGGGATGCCTTATCAGCTGCAGATCACCAGTAACCGTTTCTTAAATTGTCCACCAGCCGGACATTATTCTATCAATTACGCTATGTTTATTTTCTAACATTGTTCTCCATAGATCGTTCACTGATTACGGTGCGAGAAGGGCATAAATAAACAAAGTCTAACTGCTGGTCATTGACAAGCATTTCGCCGTTCCGTAATTAATGTGATCTCATAAGATACCCAATAATGCATTATTGATGAATGGAAGCTAACAGAAAAGTTGGAACTGAATCAGTCGTTACTTTATTTTCTCTGTTTCTATTGTTACCATCACGGCGGGTGGGATAGGAATTACCTTAACCGTCAAAGTAAAGGTACATTCTTCAAAGCGTTTCTGTTATTTTAAAGGGACAACTAGTGGTTCTTTCAATATGCAAACTTTCAAGAAAATTGGGTTGTGGGTAGTTTTTAGCATTAGCTCGAACATCACCTTTAGACGCCTTCTTTAATAATGTATTTTTCATTTTAAGTTCATTTCAATGCTTTCTCATTAATACTTTAACATTCCAGACTTATATATATATGATTGATTTTTAACGAGACATTATGAGTGTTCTACAGGTAGGTCGTTAGAATTGCACATGCTGCCCATATAGCATGATCGTAAAAGGCGACTAAATTTAAAATGATTTATTTTCTCTTTTCCCAAACTAACTTTCTTCTTCCTAACGTCTACCTTTTGAGCGCTCGCCCCTGTGAGGTAGTCTCTAGGCTTTGTCCTCTTGCCGAGACACACCATAATCTGTAAAAGTGGTAGTTTCTGCTCCTGCTTGGCGCTCAGCATTAATGGAGTGGGACGACTGATTCGCCAGTTAACAGTATAATGCGACCAAGTGGGCTGTGTTGGTTGGTGTCTTCGGCAGCATGCTTCAGTGATAAAGCACTATAAAAAGGACAAGAGTTTAGCTATACAAGAAGACACAACACGATTATATTGCAGTGTCCATAACAACACATCTGCACTGCATACAAGCAGCAAACCGCATACATGAGAGGCCGTCCTTACATGACCTTGGCTGTTATTAGGACGATAATTTAATCAAACAAACATACAGGAGTGGGACAAATAGTCTGGCCGCTCTTAACGTAATATGACCGGTTAGACTTTTCTGCTTGGTAGTACTTTCAGCTGTATGCTTCAGTGAGAAACTATGAAATGAACGATATCCCAATATTACATGGAGAGAGCAGATTTATTCCGCAGTCTCTTAAGAATGCACAACACTCACACGCGTAACACATGAAATCCACATGCTTGCGAAGTTTTCAGTAAATGAAGTTAACTGTTTTTATTGCAACTCGGACAGACATGTCCCCAAATGAATGGCGGAGAGTTGTCACGTGGTGACACTTTATATGGGGGTCAGTATATTTTGTTATGGTGCAATGTGTGTGAATATACTACACAATAACCACCTTCTCATGACCATGGCAAGTAGTTGAGTGAATGGAAGAGAGATTATAAAAATAACATTTAAAAAAAAATTAATTCAAAAGTCGCCTTTAATAGCATCCCTATGCCACATGGTCACATCATTTTAACTGACAACGGGCGAACCAGTCGTCCCACCCACAATATGCTGAGCGTTACCAGCCGTAGAAACTATTACTTTTAAAGACTGGTGACTCGGCCAAGGGACAACCCAGAGTCTTCCTCACAGTGGCGAGCGCTCAATCAAAGGTAAAAAGTGAAGTGGTGTCAAGGGAGGCTTTTGAAATGATAAGGTAAGGTAGGATAAAAGAAAAAAAAATATTCTGAATTTAGTCGCTTTTTACGATTATGCAATAGGGGCAGCAGGTACATTTCCAACGCCCTTCCTGCAGGGCCACCCACGAAAGGGAGGTTAAAAAAAGAAGTGAGAGAAAAGATAAACCCCCAAATATAGTCGCCTTTTACGCCTTCTCATGCAATAGGGACAGCAGGTATAATCCTTGCGCCCTCCAAATTAACTTTGATGAGAATGGGTTCAATTGCTGGTGTTGTGTATTTTAGTGTGCTTATGACTCATTTCTGTAAAACCAAATTCATATACAGTAAATACCAATACGTTAGAGGAAACGTTGGTGATAAATATATTGTATACGTCTTACATAATTTGTTTGGAAATAAAACCTTGAATTCCAATTTGCGAATGTCAAAACACAAAAATAAGTCTAGACTATAGAAGATATATGAATATTTGATCTCGGTTATAGAGGTAATTAATGGATTTATCATATCCAAAAGCGTGGCTAAATGTCAAGAAGGAAGGAAAAATGAGATATTGGAAACATATGTGAATGTCAACTACTATTTCAAATAAAATTGCGTATTCTGCTATGTCAAATCCGCTTTTATCTTGTCGCCGACGCAGTCAACGTTTTTATGTAAATATTTTCATGCCCTTGGGCATTATTCTCAAATATCGTATTAATTGTTAAATTACCTTAAAAATGTAATTTGCAATAGAGGTAGTAATTAAAACTAAAACTCTAAAAGCTTTGAAAATAATACGATTAAAATATGAGACAATAAAATAAAGTAAAACGGGAACGAACATGCTTTGTCTCTATTGATGTGAAGAAATATACATAACATAAATCATTCGGTGTATCACCATGTGTTCAAACAGATAACATGCATGACGTGAACCGGTAAAATTATAAGGATACGATATATGGAAAACACTTTTCAAAATCTACGTGATAGTGCAATGATATCGTTATTTCAAATTCTTATCGTCTGCATTTTTAGACATATCTCCATTTTGTCATACGATTGTGGAAGTTTGGTTTGGCTGCATGCTTCAGTGAAGTAGCAAAAGGGCAAGAGTTCAATTCTGACAATTTGGTTTGGTTTGGTCTGTTATATTTACGACCTATAAAGCGCATCCAGGGTCGTGTTCTGGGAGACTGTGATATATTTTGTTTCGTGTGTCCTTGTATTGTTGAACTCTTGCCCATTTTATAGTGCTAACAAGGAGACACAACACCAATATATCGCATACTTCCAAAATAGACAGACATTCACATCGCAACACGTTGGTCGTCCTTGGTTTTATCAAACAAAAACAAACCATAGAATATATTATTCAATTCAGTCACTGTTGACGTGCACGTGGTTTTGAGAAATGTTGGTGAACAACAGGTTTTGTTATATGACTGTGTATTTTGCCATTTTCTGATTGATCTAAACCGCTCGGACAGGTCTTGACAAAATGCAATGTCAACCCGAGACCGATGAACACCTGTTCAGAGGTTGACATTGCAAATCCGGTAACCTGGCTATAAATAGACACAGGAAATTCCCTGTCTTTTCAACATTTTTGACCAATCAAAATAGAGCATTTGCGATCATCGGGCAATAGCCAAATCCAACATGGCAGACAGCAGTGAGGTAGAATTAGGAAAGATGTTTTAACACATTTTAAATATATATATATATTAGAAAGTTATATTGTGAAGAAGTACAGCAGAAGTACTAAAAGTACATACTGAGGATACATGGATGAAGATTTTTTTAAATTTTTTGTTTAATTAGTCATTGCGCTGTCCTAGCCTCAAAATTGTACCAAGTAGCAAAACTTGATTCATTGTCTCATTTCATATAGCAAAACCAATATTGTTTTTTGTAGGTTAATACGAGGAATTGATAAACCTTTGAAAGGTGGTAAGTCAATATTTGTATAATGTATTTTAGGATCTGTTTGTTTTCCAGTAGTTCCTTCTTGATAACGTCAGCCAATTGACATGTATAGTCAAAATTGTCTAAAAATACTACCCAATGGGCTACGCACATGGTCTTCAAATTGTGTTGAATTTGACCATTTGGAACCCTGTGAAAATTGTCTTTAATGCAGGTTGTCTTAATAAAGAGTGATCGTTAAGGCAGGTTTGACAGTATTTTGCATCTTTTACTTTTCAGAGATCCTTTTAAAAAGAAGTTTGAAAAAAACCGTCATACGTTATCTGAAAGAATATTATTAGAACAACCATTTTGACAATGCCTAAACAATTAAGACTGCATCACGTTTTGTGTGACCTTTTACGGCCAAATCTATAAATAACTAACTCCGCTATAAACGACAATTTGTTTACTACATACACAGTCTGTTTACGGTTCACTTAAACACAGTGATAAGATATTGGCGTTTACCAAATGGAACAGAGTCTATTTGGTGGGTGGTGAAAGTGTGAGTCTACACAATACAAACAATCCCATTCTACGATAAGACATCTTTATCTTACCCTACACCTGCAATCGATGATGTAAACTATTGCTAATTATCAATATATGTCATCATTCCTTTGGTGCTTACACCATATTATCTTTCATTATAAGAGTTAAGTGATGGTTAGGTTTTATCTGTGATCACGATAAGATCCAGCCCTTCCTACATTGTGTTGTGGGCCGGTGCTGCTATAACAGAGGCAGTGAACCAGATCAATGGCTGTAGTGTGAATTGTGTTGGTAGTAGTAACAGCATGATATATCCGTGTACAAAACGAAATTTGAACATTTCATTCAGACAGGAAATTATGGTCTTATTTTTGTAAATAAACTCATTCTGTATAATCTGAAAGGGCAGTACTATGTCATTTCCGGTCTCGGCTTTATCGTATCAGATTGACTCGCATTGGAATAAAAAAAATCTGTGGTCCGTTTTCGCCAATGGTTTTATTTTAATTGTGTGTTATGTATCCGTGCTGTTTATATTTACAAAACCACCAGGCGTCTAATTATCTGTCCAGCAAGAAACTGCCGGTTTACATTTACAGAGACCAAGTGGTTTCGATTAGCAACGAATAGTGCACAAAATGTACTTTCGTAAAATAATATAATAAATATCTGCTCGTCATACAGACGGATCAGGTTAACTGTTTTGGTAGAAAAACAGCGAGTTTTGATTATTATAACGTCAATTTATGAACTCAGAAACAATCAAATGACAAACATGGGTTTGTTGCGGCATGCACTGAAAGTATAAGTAGAGAGCAGTCGATTCCAGCATGTACCTTCTCATACATGATATCATGGCGATGTTAAAATCGCGTCGCTCCCAACATTCTAGGTCCATATATAAATGGTGTTTTACAAAACAAAAACAAGATAAAATGCTGCAATCTCTTATTCAGCAAAACAACAATGATCAACATAATGATTTCATCAAAGTGAAACCACATTGTTGGTCATTATAATGTCAAGATTTCAAGTATTTTGTTATTTTCGATATTGAATAGTTGGGTTCATAAAACAAGTATTTAAGCTAACATGAAGCCAGTATAATTTGTTTGTGTTTTGATATTGTTATTGTGACCGCAGTGTCACTTTAAAAATAACACGGATAATTATACTGCAACCAAGGTATTACTGTTATTAACTCTGATTTTGTTTTTATATTCGCATTAAACTTACGTTATTTTGTCATTTTTAATGACGAATATAGACATTTGACTGCAATATCATCAATATTTTAACATTTTCGACCGAGAAAAGAAGGATCATGTTTGATTTATTGACAGAAATATGCAAAAAGTGTTAGCGGAAATGTTATTAAAGGATTAACTTGAGTATATTATTATGGAGATTCATATTTGTAAACGGTGACGATAATTTGTACGTTACGAGATGATAACATGATATTTTTAAACCAATTAAAATTGTTACATTGGAGATCGAATTAAGTAGCTACTCCGTTTAATTCTGTGTAAACAAAAAAAAATCTACATTCAATACAAACAAACAAACGAAGTGTCCTATGTTAACAAACTTTATGCCTATATTTCAAATATTTTGTTTTATAATTAATCATTATGTTATTACAAAACCATAGGTCACCGACATTTCGAATGCTGGTATAGTGTTACTGTCCTGGTGACATTATACAGTGATGATAACGACGTGTCACTTCATTGGGACTTTATGTCAAAATAAGCGTACTGTAATTTCTATTATCAAAAAATCATTTCCCAACTACAACATTTCATCCATTTATCTTCATCGGCTGCCAATAACATTATCTAACACTCGACTCGCTTGTCGAATCATCAATTGTGGGTAATCGGTATTCTACAATAGTTAATCACCGTGAGGCTCCGATCTCAAAGTACTTCCGGCGGTCAGGGGTAATCTAGTTGAAAGCTTGATCAAAGTCAGAATAATATTTGACATTTGCTAAGTCTTTAAAACCACAGAGATTCAAACGCGTCAATGATCTCTACGGACATGGCAGCAAAACATGTACACCAAAGATACTCATCAAATATAGTCCCCGTCGCTTTTCTACTGTATTTCTATAGGACAATGCTTAATTAAGTAGTCCATGTATGCTTTAGGATAGATTGGATAATACTTTATCCAAGAACCAGAACCGATCAACATAACCCGGACAATAGGTTATACACGAGTTTCAATAAAAAAAATAACGTTCAGAATGACAAAACCCCACACCATATTTAGAAGTGCTGTATTAATCAGTAATTGGTGCACTGTCGCCAGGGATGGGTCAGGAAAAGTCAAACACAAAGGGGAGAAGACAGGTAATTTAAAGGGAGATAATTTTCATAAAAATTGAAGTTTTTTTAATGTTAAAAGCAAGATTATTTATTGCAAGGCAGATAGTAATGATATAAGGCGTTCCTCTTGAAATACGCGAGTTCATTAAATGTGTTATGAAATGTTACTGTTTCTACTGCTAAACGAACCGTTGCTTGTGATTTTGGTAGAATCAAAGATAATCTTAATTATTCATTAGTTATCTCCGCCATTGATAAGCATATCTCTTTTAATCGTATATGATATGCATGAATTCACTCCCCTATCGGTCTCTTTCCGGTTGATAACATATTTAATTTCCGGCCATAGTACCAACAAAGTTTGATGGAAATATAATGAAGGTATTAATTAAACCATTTTCTAAATTTATGATATCACCTAGTCTCTAAACACGCTTGATGTCTTACAGTTTATTAAGACAATGAAAACATGTTTGAGTTGGTTTTGTTATTCTGCGTTCAAATTATTGGTGGTGTGATTATTTTCGCGCCGTACATCTGTTGTGATATAATCCACATGGACAAATGTGCATTTTAGATATCATTTATAGACTCGTAATAAAAGAAAATAAAAAAAATTCAAAATTTCAATTTCACAATATGGTTGATAGATGTAAAGTTTTTGCCCGCGTATGAACTGCATTATTTCTATCTAAAGTAAAACACAAGGAATATACACATTTTAGAACTTCAGAGAAATATAATTTCATGTAGCACGTGCTTATAAATAAAAAATGGCTTAAATATATTCATATTCCCACTGCATTACAACATCGTCAAAATATATTTTTTCAAGAATATGTATCAAAATGAAGACATTGAGATTGATCCACACAGCAATAGCACTGTCTTTTGGAAAACCTGCCGTTATTTCAAAGCCTGGAGATCAAACATTATACTACACTTGCCAATTTGTACTGTCTTTGTCCCTTTAAAATCGCATTACCGGCGATATCAGTAGCTGCCATGAGCGACTTTTACGTTCTTAATAAGCCTCTTTACGTCTTGTAGGAATATTTTCTACATCATTCTTATTTTTCCGGCTCTCATACCGTGACGATTTAGCATCAACTAAATTAACAAAGATGCTGATAACTGTTGAAGGTTGGACGGCCATGTGCTCTCTCTACACGTGGACGGACTTATTTCCTATAACTGTATTGGACTGGGACAATCATCGATGATCACATAGAGCTATCGGTAATCCGGCTAGAGTTTGGGGTTCGAATATCAGTCCAGTCTGGTCGTTACATTTCCTCCTATAGATACACAAATATATGGATAGATATTGTCGTTACTTCCCCATCCTTGTTATAGTCAATACATGTTCAATCTAAAAAACCATGTATTTATACTATTCAAATAAAGATTACTTTTATACGTTACCAATTGCTATCAGGTATTAATATAATGATATTCTTTAGAGGATGTATACAGTCGCCAATGGCGGATGGTAGGTTCTGATATCCTCAACGGTATGATGAAATAAAGAAGTATCATACTACCAATAGTATGCTAGTGATGTCTGAAATAACTGGTTTATCACAAACAGCATCAATCTATACTTGCATGTCAGTTTCAGGATAACAAATATCATCTCAAAATCATGACTTAGACAAAGACAAAATCAAAGACATGTTAGGTCGTTTCCTCCCATTCCCCATTCAATAGTTTTGCTTGAAGATCATTTGATTCACACAATTCCATTTTCGTTACTGTTGGTGTGTGCTCAGATTTGAGCCCTGAAGGAAATTGTGGTATTTATTGTCAAAATCAACGTACGGGCAAATACACAGTGGATTTGGGAATGCCCCAAACAATATTAGAATCCCGGGAAAATGAGTCGGAATCCTCTGGGGTCCATCAGATATAATTCTGTCATATATAAATGCGAGTAGAGAATGCAGCTATGTCTGGACCAGGATTATAATTCACGCTATATGAGTCAGGAAGAGTAAAGCCAATTATTCGGGGTTTTATTCGTGGCAAAGTCACTAACATATTTTCATCTTTGTCACTGGTACAATACTTTAAAAATACACTACTTATCAACTTAGAAGTGTTTAAATATTTTGTTCTTATTATAGAAATACTATTTAATTATGTCTTTTCACTAAAATGATTGTCGTTACAATATTATAGTCTTAATCACTGTAAATATAACTGTTTCAGGTCAAAATGTAAAAGTAAGTCATCATTTTGTTCGGTTGCTCTGTACATGTATCAAATTCTTAGACCCCTTTCACTTGTCATAATGCATCTACACCTGAATAAGCATTCGGTATTGTACAGGTACGTTGGGGAGTATTGTCTTATAGGATGTCATGTTTCAGTTTTTTTGTGATAAATTAAAATACATCTACAGTGAATTCGTGCTTTGGTCTCTTGCGATAGCGGAACTCGTGTCTGGGAATATATGTCATAGCTCTAGCTATATGCAACATTTCATTTTGAAGAGTAGAATGCTTAACATTTCAAGCGAATGAGGTAAACAAAACATTAAGTGAGTTATACACATTCCGTGAATATATTATGTGACTAGTCAGAACAATTCTTGTTCTACCTGAAAAGCGGAGTTAACAACGACACTCACTTCAATTTTTCATTAATGTCATTGTGTTTATATTAACTATTATGTAATTAATGTTAAAATCAGATGACACTGGAGTATGCAAAAGAGGCTTTATACAAATATAGTCTATGCAACCAACACGTTTGACACACGTTTGTAATGGAGGAATGGTAAGGCGCTGTAAACACCTGTGTTGCCGATATAGGAGGTGCCAAATGCTAATAGTGACACCGATGTCAAAATTGAAACCAATAGCTTTTTAATAGAAATTGTAAACAGACGCACCTATCATTTTCAGTTAATCATTTGAATCAAATTGAATACCGTTTCCCCTTGTAGTAAAACATTCCCTTCACAAACCCACTGACACGTTGGCGTTAGCATACAAATCTATATAATGAGCCATTGAAAACGAATTTACCGTGGTTTAATGCAATCTTCTCCTTGGCATGCTCGACTTGGTTGTTAGATTCACTGGCACTCTGTCAGCTGCAGCTGCAGATTTCCACGACAAGAGAGGCTTTATTATACTAAAACATATTTCATCTGCTCGTAACACTATCGCCTAGTCTCGAATCACACACAACATTAAAAATTAGCCGTATCTCTGATATCTGGATTACTTGACGGAGTTGTTCAATCGTACAATGTATCCTCACCGTTTTATCAAAACAGCACTGAGTTTTACAAGACTTTTTAAAATGTTACTTTTTCAAAAAGAAGAAAAAATGAAGAAATAAATAAAATACTAACTGACTGTTTCTAACATTGCATTGTAATTATATTGTTATAAAAGAGTTCTTTACATTTACCAACTTAATCGTTCGTTTAATTTAAAAAGACAATGCTACCATTACCAAGATTAGCGCACACAGAGAATTAAGAACATTGTAATGTATACACAAAAAGTGAATGTAATAACAACTTTGCTCTAAAAAGATCCACGATACTTTTTAAAACAGCTGGTTTGTGAAACCGTATTAAATAGCCGTAATATTAATAATATTTTTGGAAAGTGGGTGTGTTTGCTTTGTTTCTTCAGTGGCCAGCTTCAGTGGGATAACGCTATAAAAAGGCTAACAGTTCCAATAATGAAGGGAGATAAGATGTATATACCACAGCCTCCGAAAACATACACATCCACACACTGCAAAATATTTCACACATAGAAGAACGTTCCTGGCTGTTAATATGACTTTTAATCAAACCAGGTGTGTAAGCTATATAATTAGGAAATCTTTATCATTTTCATTTCTGATGATAGAAATATAATTAAGGGACGGTAACAAATGTCGAGTTTCATCATTTTCGAAAGACATGAAAAGATATAGCTGTATAGTTTATATACATATGTACACATACTAAATGCTTTACATGATTGTTCTACATAAACAAAAGACTACATGGGAATAAACTGGAGAGAACGAGAAGTAAACTTTGTACTGTAAACCAACCGTCTTTCGCGTGCGATTTACTTTCACGAATTTCAAGTAAATTCGCGAAATTTTATCTCGGCGAAATACCATCTACGTCATATTTATTGATAGAAATTTCCATTCAATTTTTCAATCCGCGAATTTTAATCTTCGCTAACTTGTTTCGAAATGAAAATCGCGAAATTTAATAGCCGCGGAAGAAGATGTGTTTACAGTAGCTTATTACTGTTAGAAATTAGCGTTTGTGCATTGGTTTTATCCCTCGAATAAGTACAAAATAGGAAATCACGACATTTTCACCGTGAAATTTAAAAACTTATGTAGTACGCAAACAGCTTGATAATGATGTTTTCATTGTGTTCCGCGTTGGCCGAGTGGTTAAGATGTCTTGACATTTTACCACAAGCCTTCCACCTCTGGATCGCGTGTTCGAATCCCATGTGGGGCAGTTGTCAGTTACTGACCGCTGGTCGGTGGTTTTTCTCCGGATACTCCAGCTTTCCTCCACCAACACACGTGGCACGTCCTTACTTGACTCTGCTTGTTAATGGGACGTTAAATTAATAAACCTTCATTGTATTCTGTTTTGGATGCTGATACTGTTGTCTTACGTTGACAACTGTTGTAAATTAACTCTGAAAAGTAATAGGAAATTCTATATGCATTCGTTATATAATACAATTAAATTGATCATCAATTTTAATCGTTTAAAAACCTCATCAATTCAGATTTTTTTTCGAAAATATTTATTAATAACTCAAATTCTGTGTAATGCATTTTCAGGTCGCAAAACGTCGTACTTTTCCATCATTGTTTAAAAAACGTATTTTTTCCGTTCATTAAATATCTTTTAATTATCCAAAAATGTAGTTATCAGGTGTTAACTATGACATATAATTATACTATCAGTATGCTTTTATGAAAATATAGTTTTATTTGAAAGGGTGGAATTATTTGGCAATTAAAACAAATTAGATTTCTAAACCTATGTAGTAAACATTATCAATATATCACCATACAAATGAAGAGATAAATAGGTAATTTAGTTTTATATTCAATAAAACCATATTTCAATTAAATTCGCCTAGCTTTAATGAGATCGCACCTCAGGGGTGTAGTGAATCATGCCTGATTTTAATGCATTTAAGTCTGACCTTGTTACCCCGATATATCAATCTTACTGGGGCTTTGGAGACCTCAAGTGGTTTACATCGAAAATACATCATAGGGAATGAGGCGTTAAAGTCATCTGGAATAAAGAATACACATTCTGATAACAACTTAATGATGCTTTTACGTTCAAGAAACCTATAGTCCTTCAAGGCAATACAGGATTTTCGTATTGGTGAAAGGTCGTCATCACAAAGAACATTCGCAGGCCTACGTAAATGTCACTGCATTTCACTGTAAACGAAGATCCTCTTAATAGCATTTGAAGCTGAAGTTTTATACTTGTTATATTGGATTTTTTACTAAGATTTCCCCTAACAATTATTAAAGATTGTCGTTAAGTACATATCTCATTCATACAACATCATGATTTTGAAAAGCAAGGAGATGGAACATAACCTGTAAATCATGAAAAAGACATTTATCCAGTTTCCAAAGATTTAGTATGAAGTAGAAAGAAAATAAGTAAAGCGTCCCAGAAGTTTAATTAAGATTGTTTCTGTTTCATCGACGAAAAACAAATGAAAACTTGGATGTGGTAATAAGGTTTAATCCAAAGTATATATCAGGTGTTGGACCATATAAAAAGACAACCTGACATTTACGGCGACCATGTATTGTAAGGGTTTGTGTCGTTACTTTATCAAACTAGGCTGGCTTAATGGAATTCGAGAGAGAGAAAAATACACATAAGAATAAAAGATAATCCGGAACATGCTAAACTGGTATACTATGGATACCGAGGTATCATCAAACACACATAGACATCATATAAGTCATTGGGACATGATCACCACGCTTCTTATACAGGTCAATCATCATAAGTTCACTCTAAATCACCAGTTATAAAGGTCGAGATGGTGAAAATGACAAAACGGCTGCTCAGGATTTATCTATTCACTACAAACGGTATTAGAGAACATTTGAAAGCCACTGGCGGAGAGATGTACCAACCAAGACTCAAGGGGCCCTGTGTAGAAGGCCGCCATTTTGTCCCGGCGGAATGACGACACACAAACATAGCTCTATCTTCATAATCAATCTTATTTGCAAAATTTGCTAAGCTACAATAAAACTCGCTACGAATAATTAAGCACGTCCAACGAATCAAGTAATTACCACTTGAATAATGAATGTGTTTACACTAGGGTTTATCAAATGATACACTGTTTGTGTACACAGACGTAGTGGTATTTACATCTTCTTTACAATTCTATGGACACCAAACCGCTCTGATGTGATGTTATTCAGTCCAATTGGTGCGATAACATGCACTTGTTTCGTTCCATAGGGCCCCATGAGATGGGTCTTAGCAAAACAGTATTAACGTCAATTATAGTAGTATATGACGCAGATACGAGGATGTGCAAATCGAATAATTATATTCTTTTTATGCATGAACTTTGCTGCCCAGAAAATAGGCCATTGCTAACATTAACACATAAATCTGAAAAGGAGTGATATTTGAAAGTTGATATTCCATATAATACAACTTGATATAGTGTAATCGCTCAGTATTCGCGGATTACTCTTTACAACTTTCTGAAAAGTTACACTCACAAGTCTACTTGTTAATTAAGCATCATGGGGATTTCGGTAGTGTCTAGCTCCTGTGATTGGAATCTACATATCGCTCCCCAGCAGTCTCCTGATAGGATTAAAGTTGTCGCCTTGTAAGCCGAATAAAATACAGACAAATTTGTGTATTCTCTGGAGCATTTTACGAATGGTTTATGATCATGAAAGACAAGACAAAGTATCAGTAGTATATTGATAATTCACAAAGGAAAGTGTGACAAAACTTCTCCATTATCGGTTCTCACTTAAAACATAGCGCCTGCTTAATTGAAATAGAAACGCTTTCCATTCCATTGTTTGATATAGATATAAAATAAGTCAATAATTCGTGTGGAAAAAATTACCGAGGGAGCGTGCATGTCATATATTTATTTGTTTTTAATTCAAGTTGACCGGTCATATCCACTATCTAATATAATTATTTTACTATGTAGGATAGGGATTACAAAGTAAACAAATAAAACCTGGAAGTGGTGTATGCATACGGATAAAAGATGATAAGAAATTCCATTCACCGGATAGGACAATCAACATAAGGATTCAGGTACACCCTATTTCGATTGTTTTGGGATATAGGATTATTATTATCTTAACATGTTTATCATCTTCAGCACGACACTGTCTGGTGTATCTATTGTACTTTCTAACTGAGCCAGAGAGGATTGCCGTTGCGAGATCGATATGTGGACGTTTGCTATGACGTCATTTTGTAGTCCTGACGCAATTTAAATTAAAAAAGAGACAGGGGGCGGGAAGAAGATTATTTAGTATTGGTAGAAAAGAGATTGATACTAGCTCAAAGACCCATGCATTTGTAACGTCTGCAAACGATATGGAAAACATATTATATTTACGCAAGTAAAATATAAATAAAGGTTGCAAATAAGATACTTAAGAATGCTGCATATCACATAAGGCATACAACAGAATGGGCTGGCTGGCAATGTCACTTCGTTGATATGTTTGATACAAAGAAAAAGTTTTTTAAAAGACTAAAAAGTTTTATTTGATCATTTGATCCAAATATTTTATCTAATCACTTTTGCAAGGAGATGCAAAACGAATACACCATATTCCGCCCGGATCATACAGCAAGATAATGCATACGGGGGAGACAGCTCTTTAATGACACAGGCTTTTTTTTATAGAGTTAAGTCTTATTCTTATTCCCACCAACCACATTAACATAATCGATAAGAATGAATTATTAAAACTTTAATTTATCATATCAGTTTAAAACATTGTTAAATTATTTAGGCAGGAAACTGCTTCAAGCGGCTAAAAGAAAATAATTCTAGAATTTTTTTGGAAAAAGAAATCATCTGTCTGTCAGAAAGGATGAAACGAAATATCGTTGTCCTTTATGTTATTTTCTGTTATTTTCTCGAGTTTAAAACAATGGTTTCATGTCGATGATGATAAAGTGCACGATACATGAAGTTTCCACACAGTTCTATATAGTTCCTTTTGTCATATCCACCATATTGCGAGTGTCATAAACACGTCCACAGAACAACCAGAATGTGTCCCGCTAATCAGGATTTATGACGGACGTGGCCTCACAACACGCTGTACCATCTATTATCATTAGGAAGTGCGTGTGTTCGTGTTCAATTGCCAGACCAATTATCAGGTGAAACACGAATCTAAGGTTAATTAAACGACTCCCTATATCATGTTTTGTTTGCGATAAAAAGCTTCGATGGTAGTTTAGAAATGATATATGAAAGCTAAGTATTTTATTCATTGAAATCATTAGTCGCAGATGTAACATTGCACTATTTTGCAGAATTGATTTGCTAATACCAAATTGATATTTGCCTTACATTCCACAGTTCTAGTAATTATGCCATCAAATTTATCTTTATAACTACTAAATTTTCTTCAATTAGGATTATGATTAAGCGTAATCATTCGGCCCTGTTGATTATAAATGATACATTAAATAATAACTTCTATCTTATTCTTTTCACTGTTAATATTATACTTTTTCATAAACACCTTGTTGTCTGTAGTTTTCGAATTAGATAAACTTTATCCAATAACAGTCGGTTTAATCAAAGCCTTTCCTTCCCAGATTGTTTCATTGTCATTAATTAAAGAAAACATAAAAAAACATCATGTACCTGATGATAGAAGTCCTATATTAGTGCTTATGGAAACTTCAAAACGAAAAAAAAATATCCAATTAACAGTATACAAATATTACGGATAATTGTTGGCATAAAATACATTTTTGTTCTTGGACAAAACATATCTGATTATACACCACGCGAAATATCAAGAAACAACGTTTACAGACGTGAAAAATATGTTGACCTTATATTGAGAACATCTTCAAATACTCCTAAAGGCTCTGACATATCATCTCGAGATGACGCATAAGGCTATATTTAGGTATTTTGCAAATCTTTCACAGCAATTAAGGATTTTGAAGCATTTCTTTTCGAATAACACTAAAGGTCAACCCTCTCTCAAAACTCAACGACGCGTAAAAGGAAACAGTCACAGGTAGTGATAATACATATGGATGACCTCGTAATTTACGACACGAGAACCTTGAGAAATTTTCCATAAATGGAACTTTTGCAAATTATAACAGACGATTTTTACACTTTTATATCGTTGTCTCTGATAAAAGTAAAGACAACTCGCTAAATCCTGAAGATTGATATTTTGAACCACTTTTGTTACACGGTCAATACCTGCAGTGACGCATTCTAAGCATGATAACACTTGATTCCTAAGATATCAATCAAAGTGTTTACATCGTTTGGATTGGAAATTTTATTCTGTTTTCTGTTATTTCCTATCTGCAAGTCAAACGAAACCAAGTACGGCCCCATTAACAAGAAATAATATTAAATTTTGGTAATACATGAATATTGTTTTACATTGACTAGATATTGCTTCTGATTTATCAATATCTAGAAAGATATCCTGGAGTTAATACCATGATCCAGTTCCCAAAGGACATCTGCTTAGTGTTGTATGTCCCATACGATCTGTGTGGCTATTTTATGAATTGTCTCTACGGCTCATGATATTAACCTCAATTTATAATAGCCTTCATTTATTAAGGCTATAATGCTGAAATCTGGTCCCTACAATGGATTTATAAGCTTCCCGTCCTCTAAATAAGATGACCCAGTAGAATATTGATGAACTATTTGGATCGTAAGTTACTCCTTTGGGATATATTCCATAATTGCTTACTAATTAGAAGTACATACTTAAGGTCTATAACGTCGGTATTTTCATTCTGTTTGAGCATTAACAAAAATGTAACAATAGCAAGATTACTGTGTTACATGATGGCTTTTTTTTTTTAAAATGTTATGCCAGTTTTGCAATTTACTGACTATCCTCACAATACTGTAGCTATGAATTTGATAATTATTTAAGGATTAATTAAGTATTTAAGAAAATTAATTATATCTCCATAACATTAAAAACTATTTAAATTAATCTTTATAATTCAATTTACTATTTCAATATTCAACATTCATTTTGTGACTTTTTCTCTATGTAATCATTATGTCGTCATCTCAGCCAATCAGAAGCAACGTTTCAAACGGCGAAGCCATTTTTTCCTTTATGGGCTGATTACGAAAATTTTAAGCAAATGAAAATGCTCGTAACAAGCAAAATTAATTTACATCTAAGTAAACACTGATCAGACAAAAAACAACTTTTTGAATGTAACGCTTGATAACGAAGATGAAAATAAACAAAATGATTAATAATATTGCAATGGCCCTGCAGGTAGGGCGTTAGAATTGTACCTGCTGCCCCTATTGCATGATCGTAAAAGGCGACTAAATTTAGGATCTTATCTTTTCTATTCTTCCTAACTGACTTTATCCTTCCTAATGCCTCCCTTGGCACCACCTCATTTTTGGCCTTGAGTTGAGCGTTCGCCCCTGTGAGGAAGGCTCTGGGTTCTGTCCCCTGGCCGAGACACACCAAAGTCTATAAAAGTGGTAGTTTCTGCTCCTGCTTAGCGCTCAGCAAAAAGGGAGTGGAACGACTGGTTCGCCCGTTGTCAGTATAATGTGACCGGGTGGGGTGTGTTGCTTGGTGTCTTCGGCGGCATGCTCCAGTGATATAGCACTATAAAAAGGGCAAAAGTTCCACTATACAAGAAGACACAACATGAATATACCGCAGTCTCCCGAAACACGCACCTCGCACAACATACACACAACACACCGCATACATGAGAGGCCGTCCTTACATGACCATAGCTGTTAATAGGACGTTAATTAATCAAACAAACAAACAAACAAACAAATCAATTGGAGGGTTTCAAGATTCCAAAAAGACGTGGGTAAAGTACAATTTATCGTCGATTAGTCATACCATCCGGGGATTATGACGTCATCGTTTGACGTGAGTTTTGTGACGTAAAAATCACGGTAATTGTACTTTACCCACGTCATTTTGGGATCTCGAAACACCCCAATTGAAATAACATTGGATATCCTTTTTATTTTTTAATGTTCTCAGTTCAGTGTTAATGTAATCTTAATTTGATGTATAACATTATTATATGCGGTTTGAATACTAAGACAAAATAGTTTCAAACGACATAGATAAAACCTGCATTTGTGATACTGAGAACGTTGATAAACTTTAGAAAACTGGCATGAAATATAGGGAACACCCCGTTAACCGGAGGCATTAAACACAAGAACGATCATTGCATTATATAGATGAAATAAAAAGAACGAGGAAGTGAGGAATGCAGAGAGAAGGTAATGTAACATGACAAGTACTTTTCTATTACTTTAGAAATGAACTCATTTGCCGCTTTAACAGTAAATCATTTTCTAAATAATATCAACTTGTCCTGGGGGATCGAAAGTGTTGGCCCATTTGTGGAGAGTCGACGCAACAACTTATATGTTCTGATATTGTAGTGGACCACGAGGGCTTGCCACAACTATTACCGACAAAAGATAAGAGAATAATTCCATACCATATTTACGCTTCAGGCTTGGATTCCCAATTCCAACGAAAACGTCGTCAGCTGACGGCATTGATGCAACTACCGAACCTTTTTTCATTGTTATGCACTCGTAAAGCAAAGATAAAAATCATCAGCTTTCGGAGATTTTCTTCGTAATTACAATAAGTATGTATAATTGTTTGTGGCATAAATGATATGACAAAATCGTCTATCGTAGTGATATGAGCTTCCGAATCCATATTTACTGATAACGGATTACGGTTCCTGTCAAGTTCATTTGCGGTTTTCATATAATCTGCTTAATTGTTTCGTTTTATATGCCATAAATATATAAAGATACATACAAAGGATTTTTCCATTATGTAAGATTTGATGTATATTATCTATAAGCACTGTCTGGTCTTCAGTTTTATACTTATCTTTTGTTTTATAAAAAAAAATTGTTAGCACGTGCTGGTTCCACTTGTTTTTGGTTTAGAAACGAAACGTCTACGAATCGGTATCAACATTAGACGGTATTGCATGTGATTTATGGGTCGGCAGTGTAAGCAGTAGTAAATCAGATATGGAGTTAGAATTGATCTTTCTTTTCTCTTTTTATGATCTTGAAGGGCGACCTCATTTGGGAACTATTTTTCACCCCTTCTTATCACTATTTTTAATATGTTCTTTGACACAGCCTCACGTTTGCCGTTGAGCTTTCACTCGATAGATTACAGACATTACACTCTGTCAATGTTCGAGAATTACCATGGTCTATAAAAGTGCATGATTCTGCTGCAACATGGATGACAACCAGTTTCTCTTTTATCAGTATTTATCTTTGGATATTACAGAGTAACCATTTTGCATGTTGGTATCCATTGTGGCGTCATGTTTTTATGAGCGAAACTCACGTCGTTTTCTCCGAAAAGTATGGCGTTACGCTCTCAAACACATGTCACTGTCAAAACTACCCACAAATAGAAAATAGTGTGACAAGGATGTACATGTTGCTTGATGCTATGAGAGCATGTTTTAATACAGGAGTACTATAAAAATAATCACTAAATCACAAAGATAACATACAGTACCTTTCACTCCCAAAATACACAAACATCCGCCACACGTAACACATCGTGACCTTAGCTGTTACTAAGGTTGTAAGGCCGATAGCATAGAAAATGTAGATACGAAAATATGCAAATAGACAATCCCAATTAAAAGAACTTGGCATGTTTTTTCATCATAATTAATAGTTTCTTACTTTATGTAATATTAATTATTAAATTAAAATTGTATCGGTTGAAAACAAGCCCGTTTCTGCGTCCATCCGATGGAAATAAAAACGGTTTAGTTATTACAGCCTTGTTTTGCTGCTCACCACTGATAACTATTTTAAGACAATATATAATGAAATAAATAGCAAATGTATTTTTATATCCCCTATCATCCTGTATATTCCTTGATAAAATGTCTTAATGAGATAAAAGAAAAGTAATTTATTTAATTTCTGTTTGGGTCATTGGATGAGCCAAACAAAGTATAAAATCAGATAATACGTGAAACGAAATTTACAATATTAATGATTTATAGAAAGGCAGACAGACATTGCTGATTGGAACTAATGATGCGATGAGTTAACGAGGCTTTTTACAACATCTGATAGATTTCTTTTAAGACCATAATGAACACTGAGGCTTTTTCTTATGAGGCTAAAACTATTTTGTAACCGCCGTTGCACCAATTATCTATATAATGTACTGTAAAACTTCTCTGAAATTTTCATTGGACGTAGATTTCACGAATGCTCATTGATTTTTAGACAAAATTATATTCTGTAGATTTTTGTATGTTTTATCAAGTTAGTATACGCAAGAAGATATGAAGTAATCCCTTCGGGGTTTGTATTGACATCAGTGATCCTGTTTATTTTTTGTAAAGTTACCCTGGTGATTTGTCTCTGATATTTCATAAATACATGTTTCTGTTGTGAGTATGACACACAAGGCATGCAGTAAATCATTTATTATTTATACTGTAAGTAACTTTGCCTATTTTATAATTTTACATAGGTCACAAATGTACTCTGACCTTTTCATTAGAAAGGGAATGGGACGACTGGTGTCTATCTTGACCAGACGGAATGTGCCGTCCCGTGTTTTGGTTGTATACTTAATGATATAGCACTATGACATGTTCTACTAGGTTTACCATCAATACATACCTCAGTATCCAAATCTCACACACATATATAAGTATTGTTACAAATATAATTCATCTACTGATATTGCATTCTCTATGATATGCCTTAATCGCATCCTAAAGAGGAATTGATATCAGCGTTTAGCCCGTTTTCCAATCCTAGCTGAATGTATTTGCATGTGTATGTATATCTTCACTTGTTTGTTTGAATGAAGTATTGCTTAAACTAATTGCATCCTGGAATATTTTTTTAAAAATCATTTCGTGTTAGCAGCCAATGCATGGAATTGAATATTGCCAAATGGTAATTCAATTCGGGAATTATCAAAAATAACACAGCTGAGTACGGTAAACAATATATGCACCAACAATCTAAATGTATACTTGAGATGTACAGGATGTCCCATAAAGTATACACTTTCAAATTTAATACTTTGTTCAAATATATTGTGCAAAAAATGTCATGCTTATCAACAACCCTTTTCATGGTACATAGCGACTTTCTACTATCAGGGGCCGCGGTGGCCGAGTGGTTAAGATGCCCCGACATCCTATGATTATGATTATGTATTGCCTGTATTTACAGTATTAGTGCAGATGTTTTTATGATTATTTTTATTTGTTTGTTTTGTGAGGAACCTCGGGGGACCCAACCCCCGGGGCCCTATTGACGGGAAAAATAAAATTATTTTTATCCTCGAAAAAAAAAAAAAAAAAAGATGTCCCTACATATTACCACAAACCCTCCACCTCTAGGTCGTGAGTTAGAATCCCATGCGGGACAGTTGCCAGGTACTGACCGCTGGTCGGTGATTTTTTTCTCCTAGTACTCCAGCTTTGATCCAACGACTAACCTGGCACGTCCTTACACGACTCTGGATGTTAATATGGCGTTAAACTAATAAAACCTTCCTATTATCATTCTTGCGATTCTTACCCATTCAGAGAAAAATTAACAGGTTGAAAATGGAAGCATAAGGATATCATAATTAACGCGAATCATTCACAGTATCTGAATAATATCCATAAGTCATTTTTGTTTGAATTCCGACCAACGGTTATTGAGAAGAAATCGATTGCTGACGGCCGGACGGACGACGGACGCCACAGTATCGTATAAGCTTCGGACCAGGTGAGCTAAAAATGACGTCATTTCGGTGAGTGTTTCATTCACCGAAAGGTTAAAGATCGGTGTCAAATTTGGAAATGTTCCGTCAGATGTGGAACAAATCCACGTGATCGTATTGACGTATAAAGCATTTTGTATTGACGGATAAAGATAAAGTTTATTTGGCAGTAGTGACCAGTCAGTATATGGGGCAGTTGTAGGATAAACACATTTACAGGATACCTTGTGCCTGTTAATTATCCTCAATAACATTATCAGTCCTGTTACACATATTTGTATTTGTACTTCTATTTGGTATTCGAAAAATATCAAATCTTTTATTTTTTGAATATGTAATCAGAAAATAAATCCTTTTCATTAGCCATATTCGTTACATTTAATAAATCTTTGGTTATACAGCTTTGCATTGTATAAGTTATTAAAACCTTATCATTTGTCATGCAGTATTTGTTTGCACGTGCGAGGTGAGCTGCCTATTAAACGCTTAAAGTGGCATTGTGTCATGTTGGATGAAAACCTCCATAAATCAATCTATGAAGTAGTGAGAAGCATGTTTGTGTTCTAGGAAATTAAAACAGTAGAATAAATATTTCTGGTGAAATTCCTATTTACACACATCGCTGAAAATGAGTTTCTTTAAACACTTCTTTTTTGGTATAATTGCACATTGTGGATGAATAAACTCGTGTGTTATATCGCTGAAAAAACAAACCCCTTGAAGTATTTTTGTGTAATTGAACAATCGTGATAGACCGCTCGAAAATTAAGTTAAACTACACTTAGTGGCCGACGGACGTTTCAATGGGAGAAATTGATAACGGTTGGCATTATTTTGACGTCCAAACAGCCTAATTGATAATACTGGTGCTATCGATTACAAATGGCGATGGCAAAGAGACAAGGGTTTCCCCGGGCAAAACGGTTGATCTCGGAGCAGCACGACCAACGCTCTCCGTGCTATGTTAAAGCAAAACGCCACACTATCTACATGCTACGATTAGAGTGTTAATATATATCGGTAGCTTCTATGTCTATATCATTTCTTTAATATATAGTCCAAGAAACTCTGCAGAGCTTTAATCAAAACTTCTGCTTTACTGTCTAGTGTGATATAGTGGTAGGCAGTAGATTTAGCATACGTATATATACAGTTTACGTTATACAGGCTGGGTAACATGATTGAATGCGGACGATGCACGCACGTGTTGTTATTTATCGGATATCACAAATGAATCCCATCAGGAGGTTAAAACTTTATAATAACATTGATTGAGGGACATACAAACATCAGTTTTTTACCTGTGTAATTGGCTGTTTGGACTTTAAAGACATGAAAAAACAACAGCACTCGGAGAAGAAAAAAATATTTGTTTAACAATATCGGACACTTTTATCAATCGTTAAATATTGCAAGACACTTGAAGAATTTCCTGTTCGAATAGTGACACTATGGAGGAAAAGCTGGAGGAGTTTTGTAATAAAACTCTTGATGATTTGGAAAATTGCACCAAGCGGTATTCCAGAATGATTACTGTGATGAACGGGACCCAAGAGACCTATTCTGGACCGGAAGCTGTGCTTGTCCCTCTCTGTTTCGGCATTGTGTTCGTCATCGGCATCATAGGTAATTTATTTCTTTTATATTATGTCCTACGCAAAAGGCGTCTGAATACCCCCCACAATTGTTACGTGGTAAACCTGGCAGCTGGGGACATTGTCATGATCACAGTAGCTTTGCCTTTTATTTCAACAATTTATACAACCGTTGAATGGCCTTTTGGAGAGACCATTTGTAAGCTTAGTGAGTTTGTTCAAACTCTGAGTACAGCTGTTACTATATTTTCTATAACCGCACTGAGTATTGAACGCTACCTGATATTGTCAGTAACAGAGCCATCGGGGAGAAATAAAAAGACTTTGATAATCATTGTTCTGATTTGGATCTTTGCTTTGATACTTGCCATCCCAGACTTTGTGTCAGCAACCATCTTTATCGGGGAGCCAGGCTCCTTGGAATTTTGTTTCCTGTATCGCCCCACCTGGCCCGAACTCTATGCGCAGACTCTGACAATTATCAAGCTTCTCTTCCTGTTTGTAATTCCGCTCCTGATTTTGACTCCATTCTACATCCTCATTGTTTCCACACTCCTGAACACTGACCGCAATGAATGCCGAATAAACAGCAATGGGGCTATACCACTCAATCCGGAGTCAAGTCATGATTATGGACAAAAAATGGCTAGGAACAGAAAAATAATAGCTATTCTTGTCATGTCACTTGTAGCATTGTTTGTAATTTGTTGGTTACCAAGGCATATTTTTTTAATCTGGTTTTATTTTGTACCTGGCGAATTCGGTCAGTTTTGGCATGTTTTCAAAATAACCGGTTTTTGTCTTATGTTTGTGAACTCTGGTATCAACCCGTTAGCTTTCCTGCTCTTTGATTCTGGTTTCCGCCATTTTGTATCGTCATGCGAATGGTGCAAACCAACTCCTTACCAGCCAGAGGTATTTGACGATTGCACAAGCGGCGTTAAACAAACCATTGTGTTGACAACATTGGCAAATGACCGCAAAAACTGTAGTGAACTTTGAACTATAGGCAAACCAAAGATGGAAAACAAAATTTTATACAGTTTTAAAATTTACTTTAGTCAATTGAATTTAATCAATTTATTTCAAGTTTGTTATGCCATTTTGTTTTCCATAATTGTTTTTGTCGATAAAATATGATTAACGTAGACTCTGAAAACAATTTTCGTTTTGAATATATATCTTTTTGCTTTCTAACAAACAGTCCTTTTAAGCTTGCGTCTCTAGTTTCGCCCTTCTGCGACTAAATCTAATTTACACATGATCTCATTTAAAGTTGTTTTTGGTGGTACAAATTTAATCTGTCTATAGTTTATATCACTGGTAACATTTTATTTATCAATTATTGAAATATTAATATATTGTTCATCTGATCTCGCATTAAAACGCACAACTTGATTTCCAAAATCAAAATGTAAAGTAAAGATATTTTATTATGCAAACGGTTTCTAAATAAATTTCTACTTTTTTCTCAAGCATTAATATAATGTTATTGTTGTTCCTATACTTATGTTATCGACTCCTCCATTTGCTGTACATTAGTGATTGAAGTTTGACACATTTCAAATCATTCGTATTTTTTGTTCAGTAAATGATTTTTAGACGACGAGATATGTAGAAATGTGACGATAATATATTTATTTGGATATTCTATTTTTGCATCCTATTATACCTAATTTAAAACATATAAATATAAAAAGTACAGGTATTTTTATATTGATAATTATTACAAATGTATACCTTCTTTGACTTTACCAGCATTGTGTTACATCTAAAACGTATTTCAAATCTTAACACATTTTTTTGACATAGCAATTTTTTGTATTCGCACTACTTACTAAATTTAGTGGCTTTAATATAGAATGTGTAAATAGCGCGTCAGCAATAACAATTTTGAATTAATTTGTACTTAATATTTGCTTCAATGGCGTATAAACCGTGTAAGCAGTTCAGTATATATCTATATATCTTACAATTATTTAGTTATTTAAGTAAAATTTCATAATTGCAACCAAATTATTACCATTATTGGTTGTAATGACATTTGATTTGTTCATGTTAAAATTGTATTTGTTTTTTGTAAGATACAAAAAAAAATGTTCATTGTAATATACAAAAACCATCACAATAGATGTGATTTTGTTTTACATTTTGTATACATTTTCTGGTGTTTTTTACGTTTAAAAAAATTCCCATCGCATTTTAATGACATATAAATATATAGATGTACATTATTTTATATTGTTCTTTTATCTCTTTTTAATCAAAGACTATATTGGTGGTTGTATGTGAGGTTATCATCGTGTTTATTTTATCTACACATAAAGGATGAGTTTAAATACGAATTAACAAAAATGTTTCTTTTTTTCCGTACCATACGCCTAACCTTTTTACATTATGTTACACATTCTTAATAGGTAATACATTTTTATTACCTATGGTTAAATTTGAAGAAAAAAGAAAATATGTTCCATTTATTATATCTGAAGTACATTTAACAGTTAGGATTAAATTACTTTTTTAATTTCGCTAAGACTTAACATTTTTGAACAAACTACTTCAAGAATGATGTTATATGTTCACAGAGGCATTAAGAATTATATGTAAATACTGATGTGATGGTGTAATAATGTAGTTTTTCTTTAACCAGCTTACGTGTGATGTAAATTGCTTGCAAATTGTTATGGTCGCAAACAGTATTGTGAATGTACATTTTAAATAAACAATAGTATACTAATTATTCAAATTTTAATACCTTTGATTTAACAAGTGCAATTAAAGTCGATGGTTTTGAAATTGTGTCGAAACTAATTTGATAACTTGATAAATTAGATAATCGATCGATCAATTTTCTTACCGTACTCAAAAGATTATTCAGAACATGATGATCTGGTTGAAATAATAACGGTTATCATTTTTGTTCACATATAAATGTGAATGGATATATTGCGTCTACAAAAATACATTTCAACATTAAGTGGATTTGATGAATTTCGATGCAAATGTAAAACCATATATTTACGTGGGCGAGATTATTCAGGATATCAACTATGATTGCACTTGTCGGTTGAAGGAACTTTTCACACATACTTATATATTGTTGCTGTACAGATTGCTGAACGCTTCCATCTTAATGTATATTGATATAATGATACAATATGTATTAATAATATAACATATATAGCGTACATATTTATCAGCATATTAAATCTTCTATATATTTTTGTACCGACATTTTGACACAAACCCACTGTTGATGAAAGTTTTCATTGTTTAATCTGTCTCTAATGATTTTTTTTGTTATTAATACAATGAGATATAATATCAACTTTGCTTAAAGTATATATACTTTTTTTTAAATCAAGTTTGATATAACGAATACAATTGTATAGCAAATATGACAACAAGCAAAAAACATTCGTTCATTAACTTAATTATGAAGAACAACTTCTTTTTTGGATTTCTTTTTTTTTATTATTTTTTTTTTAATTTCTGAGATACATCTATGAGATGTTAAGATACATCCATAAATACGTTAGAAAAGTCGTTACGTAAAAGTTGTTAACACTAAAAAGGAAAAAGAAATCCATAGTATTTTATTAGTAATTTATTCGGCTTAGTTGCAACATTGAACATCACGCTCACATATTTGAGTTTATAGATTGAATAAAATATAGATAAAATTGAAGTATTGCTTCTTTACATGTATAAACTGTCAACAAAGCAGTTTATGTAGGTGTAAACTAATAAAAATTTTAAGTGTCAAACGGTTCTCGTGTATTTGTTGCAGGGTATTTTCTGGAAAGGGTTTATGTTTTTGAAATCGCACATGTCAAAAGCCGATAGCATATCGGTGTGTGATATATAATATAGATTGACGATTCCTGATCAATCCAAAAGTGGCTGTCGAGACCCCCTAAATGAGTCAAAATTTAAAATAAAAAATCCGACTGATAAAAATTAGTTTTTATTGAGATACTGAATACCATGGTAGCATTGTGTGCCACAGAAGCCTATGTCCGCAAGGCTTGCACTCTTTCAGTTAAATGTCTGTTTTCTTGTTTCTTTTATCGCTTGTCAACGAACATGTATTTCACTGTCAAATTGCAACGATTTTATACTTACATACCGTTTAGTCATCGTACTCTATAAAAGATGCATTTTTTTCTTTCTTAACATGACGAGATAGAGCTGGTCGACTGGTTTGCCCATTGTCAGTATAATTTCAGTAAGATCGCACTTTAAGTGTTAAAAGTCCTATTATAACACGTCTGTTTAGATCTGAACACACTACATACAAGGGAGGCTGTCCTTAACTGACTCATGCTCTAGTAAGACGTTAATAAGCTCCCTAACAATTAAGCAAATTAACGAACTCCTTGCTTTGAGAAAATCTATTTGTTTATTGAACAGTCAGGTATGTACACATATAATCCTCCTCAATATCAATTTTCTTTTTCATTTTCGGTCACAAATCTCCTAAAGTCACTTACTGGTTTAGCACATGCGTAGATAGGATTTCCGTACTTTACTTGTTATTGATTATTGTATATATCACCTAGATATATACACGGTTACGGAAATAAAGTCCCATCTAAATGTCGTAGGTGTTGTTACATATTGAACCCGAGGAAATAAGACATCGGGGATAAAACGTTAAAGCTCAAATATATTGCGGTTTCACTTCCGCCCGTATGCTCATTAATCTAGGTATTAACAAAAATGGTCACAAGGAAATCTTTAAATCGGCACAAATGTAGTTAGTGATATGGTGATGCACCTTGGAAACTTGTTAACCGAAAAGAATCTACACTATGGGATTTCAAATCCAATCGTTGTATACGATTGTTGTTCAATAACTATTCTGTTAATTTCTATTTTGGCGGTGTTAATTTACCCGATGTGTCAGTAGAATCCGCATTAAACTCCATAGCTTGCATGTGTTTTTATCTTATAAGGAAGTGGTGAATAACAGTTGCGTCATTCCATTGTCCCTGGGCCTGGAAAGTACTTTTATAAGAATAATTAACCCCAATAATTCTACTGAGAAGGGTTATGAACGAATTTTCATTTATTTATATTTATCTTTATAATGTCTTTATTGATTTGCCCAAAAATAATTTTATCATCGAATTATTTTGTCCCGAATATGATAATGTTGATTTTGAGGGTTGATATGATTAAGTTTACATCAACAGCTACGCTAATTAATATATAAAACATCATATGTATGCAGTACATTGCCTGCGGTGTTTGCTTGCTTGAATTAGGAGACTGCGGTTAGATATTAATACAGACGATTGGTTTAGTTTATTAACAATCTTGGTCATTTAAAGATACTAAATCATTAGATTTACATAGATTTCTTTGGGGTTTTGATTAGCTACAAACGTTCTTATACCTGAAATTAGAAAGTTTTCAAAATTACAACATCTGATTTGAAATATTGGCAATGTTTATCAACGTTAAAATATCGCCAAACACAACAAGAAACTGTATCTGTCGGCATTGGCTGTTTATAACGGAAAGAACCGAGTGCAGCTTTGAGTTCAAAATCGGGATCGCTGAAAATCTCATCCGGCTAATGGATATAGATGTAATAACACCACTATAAGAGGCCACTTATATCTTATCGGTTATATTGGCCTGATTCAGTGAAACAGCCGATACATACATTGACAAGTAAATATGAATCTTTAGAGTATGTGATGAAAATATGACAAGAAGTGAAAGGTATTTTCACCCGTTAATTATGTATATATATATACAGGTATACATGTACTTTATTAAGCAAACATATACATTTTACATAGGTCTACAATGTATATGTATATGTAAGGTATATTTTGCTTTGAATACATAAAAATACCGATACAATTTAGATATACAATTCGGTTGATTTTTTAAAGACGCTCCATCGCTGACAAATGGTATTTTTTCACTATCAAAAACAGGAGCAGACGATTTAGTGTTTTTCTTCAGTTACAAAAGTTGCTTACTTTACACAATTACCACCATTGAAAAGTTTGAGCTTCTAATTTTACTTCAAGTTAAAAATATGAAAAATAATTGATTGCATCCCGAGAAAAATCCGTGGCACTATATTTTATATGGAATTAAGCACTGGTTGCGCATGCACCAAAGGCAAAAGAAATTTTTTTATACTATTTTTGTGTTAATTAGACATTGGTAAAGGATTGAACACCATTTATTGTTCAAATGATAAATATCATTTATGCTCTGTCGGCGGTGGAGCATCTTAAGTAAATCAGATGGAAAAAGGTTATATAACTCGTGACATGTAGCTATAGAGGGGAATGTCCATTAGACGGATAGACATTATAACTAGGGATATATATATATATAGAGGTATATTTATTACATAATTTGTTTACACCAATTCATATTCGAGGAAATATAATAGTTTTAATTATTATACCTTTGCTTCCTTTTCACTATAGAAAGAGTAGAGAATAAAAATGCTATTCAAATCCAATTGTAATCCAGTCGTTTAAAACTGCTATTTACCGGGTAAATAGTCATTCGAACTATTTACCTGAAAATGAGCTATTTACCTGCATTCAAATTTTCGCGGACTTTTGCTTAATCATGAATTTGATTGGATAACGCATTGGGAGTACTTCATTCGGAACCTCTCTGACTGTATCTCACTTCCAACGAAAAAACACAAAGCGCTTAGGTGATCTAGATTTGACGCTGCAGACGACAACTTGTTTACAACATGGTCTCCAGATTCATCAACCTAGACGAGGAATCTCTCGAAAAATTGTTGACCGATAGGGACAGTGGAAATACACAGCAAGTTGTTAAAACAGCAGTTAATATTTTAAAGGACTTCGTACGAGAAAAATCTCAACGGTATATTCGGGAAATAGCACTTTTATTGTCCCCCTTGACACAACTATTTCCCTCGGCTTCGCCTCGGGAAATAGTTTATGTCTCGGGGGACAATAAAAGTGCTATCTCATACCCATTCAATAACTGTATACTATTAATATAAACTTCCCTGGAATCGCGCGTAACAGTGAGTTACGTTATTATGACGTCACAAAGGTTCACGCTCAATTTCGCACTTGCTTTATAGATCTCGAATCAAGCACGTCATCTAGACGTTTATCGAGTAATAATTCATTTTTGCTTGTTACGAGCATTTTCATTGGCTTAAAAATTTACTTTATCAGCCCATAAAGGAAAAAATGGCGTCGCCGTTTGTAACGTCGCTTCTTATTGGCAGAGATGACGGCGTAATAATTTCATAGACAAAAGAGTCCAAAGATGAATTTTAAATGTTGAAGAGATTATCTTTAGTAAATTGAATTATAAGGATTAATTTGAATAGATTTTTTATGTTATGGAGATATAACACAAAAATCTGAGTGTACTCTCATCATAAACCGCTTCGCGGTTTATTTAGAGTACACTCAGATTTTTGTGTTATATCTCCATAACATAAAAAATTTATTCAAGTTAATCCTTAAAAGGACGGACACGGCGAATGTATTAGATTAAAAGGCTGCATGCAGGTCTAATAATGTTAAAAAAAGACAATAAGACATTCAAATCGGAGTTACAACGTCAATCTTCAATAGAACTTGAGGCTGCTCCGTACGGTACGGTGCTGTTGATTTTGTTTTATTTTAAGTGATTGTCATATTCGTTTTATAAAATATTCAACTAAAAAAATAGCGATTATATAATAAAATAAATATTTCATGGGTTTCTGTGCTCTAGTTCATAATATTTACCCCTCGGTGGTGGTAATCAGCAAATATTATATTGCACGAGGCCGAACCTCGGGTTAATATTATGAACTAGAGCACAGTAACCCATGAAATATTTGTATAAAAGGGAATTTCCATTAGATATTATTATAATTAGGGCTATAATAAGGAATGTCCATTAGACGGATAGAGACTCTAACTAAAGATATATAGGGAATGGCCATTAGACGGATATGTATTATAACTAGGGCTACATGTATATAGGGAATGTCCATTAGACGGATAGACACTATAACTTGAGATACATAGGGAATGTCCATTAGACGGATAGACATTATAACTAAGGATATATAGGGAATGTCAAATATTGATATAATGATAAAAGAAAAATATGTACCTCATTAGTCCGCTAAACATGCCTATATTATTAGTTTTTCCTTATTATAAAGTTTGTATATTAGGCCATTTTTTAAAACCTAATAATATTGGCAGGTTTAGCGACTAGTACCTAATATCATGACAAATGAAAATAAAATAATGGTAGAAGCAAGTATCATTGAAACCATATAATAGAATGAAAACTCATCTTTAAAGCTGCAAAAACCTGTACAAAATATGAATATTTACACTTAGAAACTCTTCACAAAACTTCTGCATACGTTTCAACGTTTATTAGATTTAACACAGTAATCAGGTACTTGTAGTCGATAAATTGGTGTTTTCAGTCGATAGCAGATATGTCCATTAGACAGATGAGATTTCCTTCGGTAAATGTTCCCAGCTCGCGCATGCACACAGGGATTGTTTACCTCGCCGAAAGATAATAATATGAAATAGTGACTAGGTCGTTTCTATTCATTTTTAGTTTTTTCTTCTTTTTGAACAAAATGGTTATACAAACTTTTAAATTTTGTTATTAACACAAAGTACACAACTTTAACCATTATTTTCAGTTCTATAATTCGTTTTATCTTTTATTACATGATTTTTTAACGATTTAGTCCCTTTCAGAACGGCATTGTTTGTATGTTTGGGAGAATGCGGTATATTCATGTGTTTCTTGCAGTTAGGGTGTAAGAATTGTTCCTACTGCCACTATTTCATGATCATCAGAGGCGACTTTATTTAGGATCTTATATTTTCTCTTCTTTTTATTTAATTTACTTTCTTCTTCCTAATGTCTCCCGTGACACTGTCTCACTTTTGGCCTTCTGTTGAGCGCTCGCCCCTATGAGGTAGGCTCTGGGTTCTGTCCTTTGGCCAAGACACACCAGAGTCTATGGAAGTGGTAGTCTCTGCACCTGCTTAGACCTCAGCAAACCGGGATTGGGACGACTGGTTAGCCCGTTGTCAGTATAATGTGACCGGGTGGAGTGTGTTACTTGGTGCCTTCGGCGACATGATTCAGTGACATAGCACTATATGAAAGGCAAGAGTTCCACTATACAAGAAGACACAAATTGTCCTTACATGACCCTGGCTGTTAATTGACGCTAATTTAATCAAACAAACATCTTTGTGAAAGAAGGACTTTTATTCTTTATACAGTGCAATCTCACTGAAGTATGTCGCCAAAGCCACTAAACAGTACACCTTATCCGGTTTCATTATAATGACAACAGCCAAATCAGTCGTCCCCATTCCCTTAAGGCTGAGCGTTAAGAAGGGGTAGAAATTTGACTATAGTATCTCGGCCAGTGGACAGAACCTAAAGCCACAACAAAATGATGAGGTGTCGAGGGAACCGTTAGGAAAAAGAAAGTCAGTTAGAAAGAAGAGTAACGATAAGATATCAAACTTTAGTCACCTATTGAGGTTCAATGCCCTAATATATTACATTTTACTATTTTTACTATATTTGTTTTTCTAGATTTTTGGTAGACTGTCTTTGCCATTGATAGCTGTTTATCAATCTAGTTTGATGGGACTAGTTCCCCTGTAATGTGACCGGCCGGGTGTGTTGCTTGGTGTCTTCGGCGACATGCTTCAGTGAGATAGCACTATAAAAAGGGCAAGAGTTCCACTATTACAAGGAGAAGCAACACGGATATATCGCAGTCTCCCTTAACATGCAATCTGATTAAATTACAGAAACGCTTTATCACTCCGTTACATATACAAAATCGAGGCCGTTGTCAGTATAATGTGACCGAGTGGATGTGCTTGGTCGGTGTCTTCGGCGACATGCTTCAGTGCGATAGCGCTATAAAAAGGGCAAGAGTTCCACTATCACAAGGAGACACAAGTATTTGTCTCAGTCTTCCAAAACATACAGACAATTACACACCGACCGCAACACACAGCATAATATGAAAGGCTGTCCTTGAATGAACCTTGTTGTAAATAGGACGTTAAACAAATTAAACAAAATCTGAAAAAGGTTACATCACAGTTTAATTAGATATTACTTTCTCGTGAAGCTCGTACGTATGAGGTACAAAACAAACAAATTTCGACAACGATATAAGTGTTTATCAGAACCACCAACTTGCCTGGAAAACATTTAGATTGCCATCAGTCGTAATGAAGAGTCCCGATTGTCAAGCCAGTGTTGATACTAGATACTGCGAAGAATTTATGGACTATAAAGCTAAATCTTAAGGTAAGTGATTGTGGGAGTCAACTTGATCATACAATTTTATCACATTTTGGTGTTATGAACAAATATTGAACAAATAATCATAATGTTTTCATAAGCATGCCAGTTAAAGGATCCTTTGATTAATAGTTTGAATTGGATAACTGTATGCATATTTTGAATAATGCATTAATACAATAAGATAGTGTGAATTACCCATGTTCTACCATTTAAAGATACTCCACCACCGACAGAGCATAAATGATACTCATCATTTGAAAAATAATCGATGTTTGAACGTATATATATATATGTCTAATTAAAACAAAAAAATAATAACTTACATGTATTTTGCCTTTAGTGCATGAACAATCAGTACTTAATTTCCTATAGGACATAGTGCCAAGGAATTTTTTCGGGATGCAATTATATAATTTTATTATCTTAAAGTAGAATTAAAAGCTCAAACTTTTCAATGCTGGTAATGGTGTAAAGTAAGTAATTTTTGGAACTGAAGAAAACTACTAATCCGTCTGATTTGTGTTTTATTGAGAAAAAATACTATTTGTCAACGATGGAGCATCTTTAAGCATTTCAGATAGATATTGCAAAAAAATCACAACCTGGAGGAAAAACTGTGAAGCACGAGCCTTCCTTGATAAAGAATCTTAAATCGAATGTTGAGCTTCACGTTGTCTCGCTGTTAATTAAAGGTGGTAAATGTGCATGTTTCACCTATCCTGTTCGTGTTTTGTGTGTTTACTATTGAAATTTACATAAATACATAACACAGCTAACGTAATGTATGAGAATGTTATTGACGTAACGTCAATACAGTATTGTTGTGCTGGTGGCGTAATATATGGCTGCCGAGATATCACGTAATATGTTATGTACGTACCGGCTGTGAAACTGCTCACACGCAATAGACTACATGACGTCATCAATACATTGGGCGTACATTGTAAGATGACGTCCTTAATTTGAATGCATAACGACGTGTCTGTGCTAAAGAATGGAAAAGCTGGAAAGCAACTGACGTTTCATTATTTTTCTATTTTATGGAAAAAATGATCTCATATGGGTCTGTCATATAAGTAGGGATATCTCAACCCTTGTGAAAGCTAGTCAAACTTTTGCAAGTGGGTTAACTAGCCTTGTTTTCACTCTGGTTGAGCTATTCATATCCACTTGACAAACCCATGTAAGATTCTTTTAGTCTACTAGGCAGAACGGTATGTGATGAACAGCATAACCTTTTCACGCCTGATCAATCTGGTGATAGTAATTCAGCACTGCCTTTTTGCGTGACCTTTAATCCAGAAAGGTTTAGGTTAAAGTGCTATGTACCTTAGTGAGCTTAGCATTGCATAAGACAGGATTAGCGGTAACTCGTTTCAGGAATGAACTGCACCTAACACATGTTGCTGATATCAATTGACGAAATGTTGATGTGCTCCTGAAAACAAGATAAACAATACCAAGGAGTAGTAACACAATACTCGAATCAATTTAAGGATGTGAAATAATATTACCTAAATTCTGTAACATCTCTAAACGATTTTTTTTCTATATTGTATCAGTAAATAACGTTCGAGGTCATAACGTATTATTCATGTTAAGCAATTAACCAGGTTAGTACAAGACATGCATGGGTAGTTGCACTAAGTGAAATGTACAAAATTCATATTTGTTTATGCCTTGAAACTTTGTAAGTTTATATTTATATCGAATCACCTTTAGATTCCTTAATAGATAAACAGTCATGTTGGTGCTAAAAGTCGTCATGATTGATTTGAACTGAAATATCTTTAATCTGTTTTAAAGTCCTAACGATTTACATCTAAGATCAGCTTTGGTATACCTTTGTAAAGAGACGTTGTGTGGTGAGAGATGTTAGACAAAAACGCCAAATATAATTATTTACCGCAAATGATGTATAAGCTGCAAGCTTTATCATATACATTTTATCATTTACATTATACTTTTTAAAAGTATAATTATCAGCTATTGGTGTAAGTAATGACATCAGACATTCTTTGTTTGTTTTTAATATTCTGTATGCTCTAGACTTTCTTTACCTTTTGTAATTATTCTGATGAATGGTAGCAGCTTTACCAGACAAAACTGACTAGACTCGACCTATCTTTACCCAGGTGCCTGGGTGTAACCTCTAAGAAAATAACATAGATACCCTTCTTTATAAACTGATAGATAATCCATCAAACGACCGCTGGCTTCTGCTCAGTTCCTTAATTACTACAAAGCTACTTATCCTAAAGCTGACTGCACCATCAACGTTAACATAATCTCTAATACCATTTTATAAATAAGTCACGTCCGAGCTGACGTATATATACACGTGCATTTCTCAACTATTTCTGGATGGTTATCAGAGTCACTTAATTAAAACTGATATACACTCTGATCGTCCAGACCTATGAGTAGGATAGCTCTTCTACAGCTTTAAAAGCATTAATATGTTTTATAGGCAATGTAAGTGTTATTTACAGAGAGCAAGAAAGCAACGATTATCGACACTGCAATTGAGAAATATATTACACGACGTCAATGACAGTCAATCATCACAAAGTCGAAGTAGGATGACCATTATTTAGTGCTGGAGTAAGTGAACTTGAAGATTTAAATATTTTATCGGGTCTTAAAAATGCCTTCAAATTATTTATACACTGATGTCGCATACATTCCCGTTTTGATTACTGGGTCTGGTGCAAGATGAGTAGTCTGAATACTAATTGTTTAAGCAGTAATTAAAATCACCATAATAAATATTGTTACACATAAAACAACAATTTGGAACAACATCATAATAAGTATAAAAATCTGAAATATCAATATTTGTTAGTTAAAGAAAAATGCAACGGATTGCCACTGATTAAATAGTAATTTGATGTAATGATAATTACAATATTACCCCCGATATAAACCAGAGAGCCACTGAAACGGAAACCTGATAAGCCGGTGAGGACCACAAAAGCCATCGTATTGACCTGATAATAACGGACAAGTAAAAGATAGAAGATTGATGATAACTCTAATGTAATGAGAGGAGTAAGTGGATTTGATCATTAAATCGGAGTTGTAGAGGAGATGTACTCGTACATAGCCCTGCGTTAAAGATACTCTTTCATACAATTTACTGCATTACTTTCACAAAGTTGTAATGTTTCGGTTGTTTTTTTATTGTTTTTTTTTTTTTTGTTGATTTTTTTTATTATTATTTAGGCTCGTGACTTTTTAATGCGTTCAAACTTCACAGTTTACTATATATAAAAAAATCATTGTTCCTGCAGTTGAAGGTTTATCTCATTATCATTATTGCCGAAACTATTTATCGCCACCGAAATTTAAAATTCCCTCATGGAAATTGGTTGGTTTACAGTACATATAAAAGGGGGAAAACAATATAAACAACATATTTTATTGTGTAATTTTATATGCAATGGGACTGGGCACAAGTTTTCCAACTAATATGAAGCCCTCTCCCTACAGAATTATAATTAATTATATATCAAAGAATACAAAAATGACAAAAATATACATATTTACAAGAATGAAGAGAGAGAGAGATAGAGAGAGAGAGAGAGAGAGGGAGGGAGAGAGAGAGAGAGAGAGAGAGAGAGAGAGAGAGAGAGAGAGTTTATTTTAATAAATGTATATAGTTACTTAATTTATTGAAGTGTATGTATTTGTGATCACTCCCGATGCTGACGACCGACGTTGTACTGATCGCTATTCTTGTCTCGCTGCTTTACTTAAAGTTCATCACATCCCGTGCCTTCGTATCTTTCTCCTGTCAATCTGTTGCTTTCTTAATTACGTTTCCCATCGGGCCCAAAACCTAGTACATGCATATTCACTGAAAGTAAGATAATTATAAAGACTCAACTAACCAGTGCTCGAACAGGATAGTGCTCGAACACCTAATTTATTTTTCACTTCTCATTTCTAAAATCAGTCTCTTCTTTTGTTCATGTTGCATGATAATTGTGGCTTGGGCTGACACTTTTCTTCCGCCAATTAGAAAAATTCGCTTACCAGTTTCGTAATTTGAATATTAGCAGACGACATCTGGCGGCGAATCACAAAATTGACGATCGCCAAAATAAACATCATCGCATGAAAACTTCGAAATATTCCAATCATATTTAAGTATGTTAAAATGATAGCAAAACTTATCTTCTTAAAGAAAAATAGCACTTGTAAGATGTGTTTGGCATGAAGAACGGCAAAATGTGATTTTCTCAATTTTGATTCACTTTCCGCTCCGTTAAAACGCGTGTTAATCCATGATTTCCAGTGTATAACCCACAAAATAGTTGGCTTTGGTTTTTTCGTCGAATATGAGCAGGTTATGGATTTAGAAAATATTTAGTTTAAATAGATCTAACTAGATAGAAATGTTTGATAAATGCAAAGTTTATCTTTTTATTGGGGTGTTCGAGGACTGGTCCTTTCTAACGCTAATTTCCGCCATTTTACAGTAATTTTTGACGCGCTGTCGTAAATAAACAAACACGTACACTTAATTTTAATTTTGTTGAAATCAATCCCCATAAGTCTGTCCTAAGTTAAAATAACACAAACTTCAATAATTGCTCAATATTTTTTATTCATCAGCTAAAATCCGTGGTTTTTTTTCGAGCACTGGTCAGGGGGGGTTTCTGGGTAAAGTCTTTCTCACCTGATCAATCTGGTGATGGTAATTTAGCACTGCCATTTTACGTAACCTTTAATCCATAAAGGTTTCGGTAAAAGTGGTATGTACCTCAGTGGAGGTAATAGAGCTTAGGATTTTAGGAGACACGTATAGAGGTCGATCGTCTTAAGACTGAACTGCACCTAACACATGTTGCGTATCGCTTATATCAATTGACGAAATGTTGATGTGTATCAAAAAAAGATAAATAAAACTATCAAGGAGTAATAAAAAAACAACTTGATTTCAGGAGTGAAATATTACAAAAAACAAAAGATTCTGAAATATTTTGTAAAATGTCTTATTTTTTTATCAATATAATTGGTAATGTCCAAATCATAATTGAGTCTGATCTATAACATAAACGTTCTATTTTGTCATACTTATTAGAATATGCTTCAGACTAATGTTCATGATACATTAGACCAGTTCATGTAATTAATTACAGCTGCCTGCACGCTTTATAGACGACACTTCTATTTCTCTTTATGACGCACATTGATATTAGCCGGTATTAATATTAAGACATTTCAAAGCCGTTTTTTAAGAAAAAATATCTTTCTTCATTCATATTAATCTTATTAATGTTGAGTTGGTGAGTTTTAAATGAAGCACGTTTACATCTTACATAGCAATACTTTACTCAAATAATACTGATAACGTCATCAAAACCTGTACATCTCAGATGAAATGGTTAAATATGGCTGTCCTTGATCTTTCACTAAATCCTTGTCGTTATTGTCATCAATCAACATCTTATGATATAATCGGTAATCATGCAATATTGCATGTTGCATGCCTTTTTTCGTCATGCATCATCTGTATTGGAATGTATAACACTGGGTTATTTTGATAGGGAGACTTAGTGCTGAAAGGCAGAACGAACTAAACCATAGTTAGTGATGGTAATTGTGGCTCAATTGTCTTCCTGTCCAAAAGTCTAGAAATGACCATTGTATAGAATAGAACATTATTATATCAAGTCCATGCCTTGCTAGTTGATAAAGGATAGCAATGTAGTCATTAACATGTTATAATTAAATATAAACCAACTTATCGGTAACATAGAATAACACTTGTTTTGGAAACAATCTCATTGTCGAAATGCGGTGTACAGAAGATTCAATGGTCACTTTTATTTCCCTTGGACATACGGATAAATATTCCTATATACATGAATCTGTTCTTTATCTTAGTAATATCTTTGCTGAAGCAAATATACAGCACTAAGCCGAGGATGTTGAAAGTACCTACAATACGAAAACCAGCAGTATCTAATTTACATCGATTTGGATGCGCTACTTGTGTTATAGTCTTTGTATACACCTGTTATAACGTAACATTACTGTTTACGATGTGATAATACCTTTCATCGTAAACATGTTGTTATAAATTTCATTCTATAAAAGACGTATTTTTAATTTAAGACCAAATCCGCGTAGAATTAAGGAGACTTGACCCTTAAGCATCATCACTAAGTCCAGACTAAGTCAGGTATAATTCTCGAAAATTGAATATAGATTAAATGTGTTTGTCGCCAGAGGGGTTCTAAGGGAAAATTGAGTTGGTGAACACGCAGATAAATACCGGTAATATTCATCATTACTTTGGAATTATCCGCTGCAACTCCCCGAGGTAGTCTGCAGACAGGATATTGGCATAACTTAGATGTATCAAAAAACGTCATCACTCATTACTTCACAAGAATAACGCATTTTAAACAAGATTTTAAACCGAAATGTAACAAAGAATGGTCTAAAATTATGTCTAATCCTTTTAAACATATATATTCGTTGTTTTGAAACCAGCATGGTCGTATATTGTACGACCATTATAACGAGGTAATATTTCATATCTTCAAGAAGACGACGGAATATGATTCAACAATATGTGTATTCTATAGGATTAATTCTTGCTTTGTCTGACTTCAAATCTATACATCACCTCTCGGGGGCATTGAGATGAAACAAAATAACAGGATTTTTAACACAAAGTATTTATCCTGAGACGAGAATCAGGAACTTCGAGCCGTAACACATGTACATTAGAACACCGAGTATTAGATCACAGACTTTGCTATATTGAAAACAAAACATGTGTGTTGTGTTTTTCAGTAAAAGCAGTCTTGGCATGGTTAGTTTGTTTGGTTTGTTATGTTTAATTAAGGATGGTCTTTGCACGGCATCCATTACTAATGAAGGATAGGGAAACATTATGGCCTTTGACTGTCTTTGTGTTCGCCGTATCAAATGACGCCCATCGTCCGTTTGGACACTCTGTCCGTCTGACTTCCCTAAAAGGCTGAAGGACATGACACTGGTCTTTTCTAACCTTGCAACATGAAGCAAGCGATAAATATGCGCTAGTTTGAGATGGTTTACTGATGTAATACAACGTAAGTCACTTATACATTGTGTTGGTTGTCTTCAAACATTATGAACACAATACATACTATTCAATCAACTGTTTCCTTCAAACTGTTGGTGTAAGATTAGGCAATTAATTTTATTAAGTAAAAATATATTTATATATATAAATATGTAAACTATATTTTCTAAAAAATATATTGGTTGTTCACAAAATTTGCTGTTTGTTTGATTGGTTAACGTCCTATTTACAGCCAGGGTCATGTAAGGAAGGCCATCCCATGTATACGATGTGTAGTATGGATGACGAGCGTGATTTTGGAGACTACGATATATTCATGTGATATCTTCTAGTATAGTATTGGGTTGTTTTTATAGTGTTTTACATATATATATCCCTGAAGCATTCCATCGAAGAAACCAAGCAACACATTCCACCTGTTCACATTATACTGACAACGGGCGAACTAGTCGTCCCACTCCCTTAATGCTGAGTGCTAAGCAGGAGCAGAAACTACCACTTTAATAGACTTTGGTGTATCTCGGCAAGAGGACAGAACACAGAACCTACCTCACAACATTTTCTGAATTTTTGCCACCTCTCGTATATCGAAAACACAACTGTATTGAACGCTGATTCCTTTAGAACATTGTTGTCACCTTAACGCTTTGCAAACTAATCAAAAATGAAGCATCAACAAGTGCATAAAGGTGACGGATGACGATTTCAAAAATCATTGAATGTCATTCAATTGCATTAACAATTAACTACTGTGATACAATTCATCCGCATAACAAACATCTTCAAAATATACAGTCCGGATATTTAAATAACATTAGTTAGTATTAGTATTTACATATCATAAAGCCACGGAAAACTGTAATCTTATATTTATTTGGTGTACAGAAACTAAAAAAGTACGAATGGTGAAATGTCATTGAAAAACATGATGTTGATGAGATTGTGAAAACTTTATACCGGGATGTATTTCAAAGATCAATGTCATACTTGAAAACGATACTTACATGTATGTGAATGTAAAATAGAAATGAAGATAAAACATTCTGCTAATTGCTGTAGACCATTTCGTATTATAAATGGTCCCAGTTTAACATGGAGTTTTTAACTTTATGGAATTCATAGCTCGAAGATAATCGGTTAGTCAGTCATGTAGCTAACAAGTACCTTTAACTCGAGTGGCTGATGCGCCTATGATTAATCATTCAAATTTGCACTTTTTTCAGTAAAAAGCACATGTACAACTGTATTTACATATCGTTATATGAATGATACATTGTAGGTAGTATGACGTATTAAACATTGTTGTATTATTATATAAATGATGGCATTTAGGTAGTACAGGGAAAAAAAGTGATTCCCTTCTGCGGATGGCGGCTATTAGAAATAGCATAAGTGTTTTTATCTGTTTTTGATGTCACGATCTCAATTGCATTGGATACAAAAAACAAGCTATAAAGTGTTGGGACGTGTCAATCTACCCTCCTCTCATCTGTTAAACATTCAAGTGGATGCCACCACCATTGCAGACAGCATTTATGAGCTCAAATTGAAATCCCTTTCAATAATAAAACGTCCTCCTGTATGTAATTGTTTCAATTCCACGATACTGCTGACTTTACGTGAATTTCAAAGAATAAATTCTAAAAGTGTATTTTGACATTACAGGATTGGCAAAAGTCGCGTATATGTGATTATTTAGTGGAAATATTCCCAGTCGTGCTGGAACCCAATCTTCTTGAATATGAAAACAAATATTAAAGATAATTTAAATTATCTCTGGTGACGTCTTCACAAGACGGCCTCGATTAGTACGATAATGATGTTGATATTGACACGCCTGTATTATGTCACCTTATTCCTACTTACAGTACTTTCCGTCGCCAGATGGTCAGACAGAAATATTGACTATTGTTTAACATCCAAGGAAGACAAACGCAAAACATAACATCAAATATACACAAAACTTTACTCGTTGTCTTTGCTTTAAAGAAGCTCTAACGCTGACAAATGGTATTTTTTCTCTATCAAAACCAGGAGCAGACGAATAATCATTTTTCTTAAGTTACATAAGTTACTTACTTTACACCATGACCACAATTGAAAATTTTGAGCTTCTAATTTTACTTCAATATAATAACATTTAAAATAGTAAATCGCATCCCATAAACATCCACTGCACTATGTCCTATATTGAATGAAGTACTGATTGTGCATGCAACAAAAGCAAATTAATTATGCTTTATTATTTTTGTGTTAATTAGACATATATCTATATACTTGATAAAACGCCAATTATTGTTCAAATGATAAGTATCGTTTATGTTCTGTCGAACATCTTTTACAATATACAACAATAATATTTTGAAACAGAATAGATATAGAAATTAGTTTTGAGTAGGTAAGACTACCCTGTGTGTCTACTGTAGGAGTCGGGCATTTCCGTCTTTGAACCGTATCACACTAATTGGTCATATTTATTTCATTTATGCATGCTCCACATAAAACTCGACACAAATGTGTGAATTGAAAATAGCCATCTTATAAAGATGATAACATCTTATATAAGATGACGGTTTATTAAAACTAAACCATGTTATATGTGTAAAAATCACATGAAAGTTATCAATTAACACATACAAAATAATGGAATGGTCATAACATCATAATAATTAGTACTCCATATTCAATTAACACATACATTGTAACTGGAGACTCTAAAAATGACCATTCCAATAAACATAGCTGTTCTCTTTTCAAATAGGGAACAATAAAGATAAAAAATTAAAATTTACATATTATTACAAAATATTTTCCCTATTGTGGGGATTCGTCAGAATTACGCCACAAAGTGAAAATGCTGTCAATCTTGTATTTGCAAAAGAGTCAGCATATTCTCTGCCCCACAAAAAAGGGGTTTACTGTTCAATACACTTTCTTGATTGCCATATACTTTTTATATTTAGCTATGCAATGTATCTTTATTTCATGAAATTAACATTTCCTTCGCAATGAAGTTTTTTCGTACGTGTATTGAATCATTTTGATATATATATCATAGTATATATTATGTTAGTTTCGTGGCTATGTGTGATCTATAGAAAGTCGTTGTCTAAACATGGTCACGAGCGTCCGTTGATTTGAGACTTTTATTCCCTTATCCAGAAGCAACACCAAAGGCGCACAATATCGCTTAACGTGAAATGTAACAGTTCTTAATCACTCGACCACTGAAGCACAAAGACAGGGCTTGTTTTTATATTGCCCGATGCCACCACATGGCCAACTGTGGGATTTGTCTGTCACTGTCTATACGAAACGCCGTTATGAAACAATTAAGCACATGCCATGCGTTTGCTTTCTCTCATAACTGGATTCCGCGTTCTATTGCAGGGTTCACAGACTAGTGTGTAGTATCTGTATGATCGCCTAGAGACTAAACTTTGCGAAAACTGAAATATACCGCTTGTATTTGCACAAAAACCCCGAGGAGAAACACAAATCTTAATATTGGTCGACATATAAAATTGAAATACTCGATTATAATAGAAATTTGGTTCCATTGGTCTTAGTATATAAAAAAGAACAGTGAAGATGAACTATAGGTAGGAGTAAATATCAATTTAAAACAATACACTAAAGATATTATATCTTTGATTCCATACATTGTATATTTTCAAGCCTTCGATTTGAAATACGAGGATATTTCTTCCTAATAATGAGAGTCGTTAATATCAGTTTTTTATGATAATGCATGAAAAACACTTCTGAAATCTTCAATACTCCTACAACTGTAATAGGTGAAACAATATGATTGCCAATTAGGAATTCGGAATTATCTGTACAAATATTATTCATTCCCATAGTGAAATAGCGTTGCGAGGGTGTCCGATGCAGGTTATATAATAATAAAAAATACCAAATGTACTACGGCCCAACATTAATGAATTGTAAAGTTTGTAGTTTTTGTTAATACAATTACTATATTTTGAAATTGCGGTTTAAAATAAGCCATATGAGATGTGTTTTCAAAGTGAGAAGCAGGTATGATATTCTATCATAACCTTCATAGATCGGCTTGTGTAGTGAAACCTGCCGTAGTAATCACCTGTTCATTATGATCATTTTCGTAGAGTCCCAAATGACCATCATAACACAAACACCGAGCTGTATATTAAGAATACTTGGCTATACAGATCATTTGTCGATTGAGTGGTCTTTATATACAGGTTTGATTGTATGCATGCTAATTAAATGATTGAAAAAGGAAGTCACTCAAGCAAACGCTAAAACAGGATTACAGAGCTATACTTCGAATGTGTTTTCAAACTTTTGTGTTTGGGGATTTATGGCTGTCTGTCTGTCGGACGTCTGGCTAACAGTCATTCACAATACATGGAGGTTATCATTAAAATGACACAAAGCTAATAAAACAAACTCTTGCTCTCGCTATAGATAACACCAAATGCAATTAATAATAATATATATCACGGTTGTCATGATATCTAAACTTTGCACTCGAACACCGAGTATAGGATGGTCATGGTGGTCATTGGTGCTGTGTATATCATATCAATTATTGATTATGGCAATTGGAAATTAAAAACAGGACATAAACAAAGTGATAAATTATAACAACTAAATAACGTATTAGACCCATCTGCTAAAAATCACAACACGATTGTGAGCGTACCCATTTGTACTTTTGATCATTAATTCATAATGCAAATATAATGAAGAATGATTAACGGTGAAACAACAGTTCCCTATATGATAACAGGTTATGGTTGTTTAATGTCAAAGTATAAAATATAACAGTTCATACATTATGAGTTAGTTAAATGAAAGCAACTTTGAACATGATTCTAACATTTGATGTAACTGTTTGATGAGCTCTCAAATGATGTCAGGCATAAAATTGATTAATGAAAAAAAAACTGTTTTTAAAATGAAGCATCCTCGATAACAGATACAGTGATCCATCACCATTACGGGTGCGTAAACAAACAAATGGAGGAAAACGCGGGTCAGGTATCGAAGAAACGGCGTTATTACGGAAATAAAATACCATGGAAAAAACCTGAACTTTCGTCGACATGACATAAGGATGTCACTTAGGGGATCTTTATTGTCCTTGGGAGAACATTACACAATGCGATCTTCCTATGGGGGCTTCCATATAAAAATGCTAAATGTTCGATACTTAATTTCTTTAAACTGAAATCGCGTGAAGGCTAAATCGTGGGAAATGGGTTATTTGAAAACCGACAAGTTTATATTTATGACTTATAACTCTTAAAAAAATTGCCGGAATAACGTAAACCGGCATAAGTCTATGCTATTGTAGGACAGTGTATTTGTTTCTTTGTTTGATTAATAAGTGTCCTATTAACAGCTATGTTCATGTAAGGACGGTCTCCCATATATGCTGTGTATTGCGTGTATGTTGTGCGAGGTGCGTGTTTTTGGAGACTGCGGTATATTCCTGTTGTCTTTTTGTATAGTGGAACTGTTGCCCTTTTTATAGTGCTATATCATTGAAGCATGCCGCCGAAGACACCAAGCAACACACCCCACCTGGTCACATTATACTGACAACGGGCTCACCAGTCGTCCCACTCCCTCTATGCTTAGCATTAAGCAGGAGCAGAAACTACCACTTTTATACAGACTTTGGTGTGTCCCTGCCAGGCGACAGAACCCAGAGCCTTTCTCACAGGGGCGAACGTTCAACTCAAGGCCAAAAGTGAGGCGATGCCAAGGGAGGCATAAGGAAGGATAAAGTCAGTTAGGAAGAAGAGAAAAGATAAGATCCTAAATTTAGTCGCCTTTTACGATCATGCAATAGGGGCAGCGGGTACAATTCTAACGCCCTACCTGCAGGGCAGAGGACAGTGTATATGATGATAAAAAGATCCGTCGTGAATGGTGAAAACTGAAATTTAAACTGTTATGTTGGAATCATGTAGATAACATACATGCATACTAAGATTGAGTTCTCAAATAAATGGTCAAAATGATATTACCAGATAAGAACACAAGTTCCTGAACACTGTGTCAGTAACGATTTCAATTTTAAATGTTGCTACTCTGTCATGAAATGATCGCCAAACTATATCATGGTGATAGATTTCGGGCGGACATCAAAAAAAATGAAATACATATACCTTTTAAAATTAAGATACACGGTATACCTGATAAGAAGGGCGATGGACTGGAATATGGATAGTTACATTTAATTATATGAGAACTGCGGTATTCCTTTTGAATTGTCGTTAATATGGATGATTAGCCTCTCTCTGATATTCAGGAAATACCAAGTGAGTCATTAAGTATACCGAGGATTAAGATGACAAAAGTTGAGATATCGCGTTTATGATCAAAGTGTTTGTGTGTTTGTGATGTCGGATGTTTAGACAGTGACAGTGAGCTTTGTAAACTGAGGTTAATTAATGCAATATAATACTACCTTAAATCAATACCTTGTAAGAAATCTCTAATGATTCCTTGGCATTCTTTGGTTTAATATACGTATTTTGATTATATTCGACACTTTTTCAGAGTAATAACTGCATTGAAATTGTCCCTTTATGAACAAAGAAAAATATACCTAATAGGAGTGTCATATGTAAATGATTTCAGTTTGAAAATAGAAAATAAACTATTTTTTTTCTTCAAATATAGAATAAAGTTTAAAATAGCACTCACATTATACCACGTACCAATGTACGGTTTGATAATTTCAATCGTTACACTTAGGAATCGGAGTCGCTTTAAACGTCCTGCTAACAGTAGTCACGTCATTTTGATATTATGCTATGTGATTAAAACGAGGTCAAGGCTGTGATCCAATTAGTCACATTTCACTATAATTCATGACCACTTCATTAGTCTGAGACAAAAAGACCACAAAAACTACAGGCAGCCTCACTCATGCTCCCTACAAATTACCATCAGCAACATGGGCTGTTTAATGTCATGTCCTTCATGACAGTAACAGGCTATTGGCATGAACTCGGTATTGTACCCGACGGATAACATACAAACAAAACTTCAGTAGAGTTTTTAAACAGAAGCGATAAAATTAAAGCAATAATGTAATGAAATTGAAAATTAAAAACATCTAATAAAAACCAAATTTGATCACCTCACGACATCATAAGGGAACGGTCTGCACCGGATGTGAATTTCGACGGCTTTTTGACCAGTGATGACTAAAACTGTTTACTTCCGTTACAAATGTTATGCATGCTGTGATACGCGTTTGTCTGCGTTTACTTTATTTCATTAACTTATCATTTGTTTCTGGTGAAAGACTTAGTAGGAGACATTTATTTCATAATAACTGTGCGTGAAATAGAATTCGTAAAAGATAAATATTGAGTCATTGTTCTGTACATGTCAATTGTGAAGACTAGGGAAAGTATGTCTTTCTATCAAAAAATAATTCAGTCAGCGTCTGAAGTAATAGAGTTCCAGCTGCGTTGATCGTACAACCAATTACCGATCTATGTTAAAGTTTCACGACATTTTTACCATTATCATCACATCGGGAAACCGCTAACCTTTAGTGTATGTTATATTAGATTTAGTTTCAATATGATAATGGAATATTTTGTTTTAACGTCTGTTTCAAATATTTGTTTTCAATAAAATAAGCCTCACCTGATGCACGTACATACAACATTTATATATATGACGCTATTTAATTGATTTATTTTATATCTTTGTAGCATATGTATTATTTTATTAAGTAATTATTGAAACACTATTTTTATCGTTTTTACACAAACTGAAGCTACATGTATGTCTTAATCCTATACACTGTTGTATATCAGGCTTTCCCTTCAATGGAAATAGTCATTGTATATGTGCACGATCACAGACACAAATATGCACGTGAATTATTCATTCTTTAGACACGAGCGCGTGTTAGGGGTACATAACATGACCGGGGGAATGTCACGAGTGTCATAAACTACAATTTGTCTCGTCAAAGATTCATGTTGGGATGATTTCCTTAGCAGACCCAAAGAGTTACTATACTGTAGGGCCGGTTCGGTTACGTCAAATGCGTGGTATAATGTGAGTGCGTCAATGTAATGTTGGATGCGATTGACATTTGAATGAGGAAAACAAATCCAGACAATTTCATTACCCGGATTTTTGACAAAGGAGTGTGGGACTATAGTTTAGTACACATTCTTAACATTATTTTACACCTTTTAAGAAAAACACATCAATTTCCGTCCAATAAATCAACAGGTCGAGGCTTAGCTTTGTGTACATCTGTGTATCAACAACGTGGAATTTACAAAGTGAATGTATACGTAAAAGTAGATACTTGTTAAATCTAGAATGATGGAGTCAGCAATCATTGGTATTACAGAAGATCATTCTCTAGTACATCATATATTTAACACTCATCAATTGGTCGAATACCAAAGCCATCAAATGATGGTATCAGTTTACGAAGGTATTATTTCTGTAAAATTCAGATTAACTTTCAATTTTTACTCGAAGCATTTGCATGCCACTTCGTTCCATTTTCCGTTCTTTTTATCCACCGCTTTCACCGAAAAGGGGGTTATTAATTTGGGTCTGTCTGTCTGTCTGTAACGCTTAATTTCCGTGTAATACAGTAACTGCCCCAAATCTTAAGCGATTTTTGTAACTTGGTAACATGGTTAAATGTGCCAAGGGCCCGGAGGAGTTTACTCGGCACTTTCATCGGACCACATTTGGCGGAGTTATGGCCCTTTGATTAACAAAAATCATTTTCGTCTATACGTTCAATAACTCTCGCAAAAAATATTACCGGATTTTCTCGAAACTTAGTAGCATGGCTTAATGTCTCAGGGCCTTGACCAAGTTCGATCGGGACCTGATTGGAACCTATTTGGCTGAAATATGGCCCTTTGATTAAATACAAATGCGATTTTCGTCAGCTTTCGTGGTAATAACTATCACAAATATTACCGGACATTCTCGAAACTTGGTGACATGGTACCTGTCTCCGGTTTTTGGCCAAGTGCGATTGGCACTTTCATTGGATCCTATTTGGCGGAGCTATGGGCCTTTGATTAACGACAGCGAGGGATATAAATTCCACGAATTTACTTGTTTATATATATATCATGGCACGGCATCCGTCGAGCAACTGTCTCTCAGATTTTCTATTAAAATGCTACAAGTAATGACAAAGTGGATGGATCATACCTAAATTGTGCGTGAAGATTCATGGGTGAAGAATATTTTAAATCAACCATGGCCCTGACACTACGTGGACGAGGCGAAATACATGTAGGAAAACTTTTCGTATTATCTAAAATCTAATTTTAGCATTCTTTTTCAACAAATTATAATTAATTGGATTAAATCTGGTCTTTGTCAAAGAGACAGAATACGCCAAACTGTGTGGATACAGTATTTATAACATAAAATCCAACTTCTTCTGAAACAAATGGCATTTCTACTCAGTGTTGTGGTTGAAATTACACTCATAAAATATATAATATGTACTAGTACAACTGAGATTGTTAGATGAGCGATACAGACCCCGTGGTCTTCTTGTTTGATATTGATTTAGAACAAACCTTATTATCTAGTAGATGATAAGAAAACTAATTAAGTCACCAAGTGTTTATAGTAGCGTAGACGTATTTCCGTATTTGTTGTTACCGGAAGTTCGTTATACCCAATGGCCTCATTGTAGTAAACCTATTATGACAATGCCATCGTGTGCATGATCTGATACAGTAACTTACTTCTCTAATTGTATTGTAATTAATCCAACAACAGCGTAATTTGTTTGGGGATTCGACAATTTATCTATGCGACCGATACCTTAACAAAATGCAACTGCTTGGTCACAAACATAGAACTAAGCCTTTCAGTGGATAATTACCGATTTTTTCTTATCTGAAGGACAGATATCTATATTTTGGATCCTAAATTTTTTTTATATAATTGCAAAACACTGTTGTTTGTTGGTTTATTTGATATCTCTGACAAATTAATCACTTTCATTTTTATCGTAACTTTTGTTATAAAATGAGAAAAAAAAATCCTTCATTTTCAGGATGCTGGAATTTTGCTGATCGAAATCGTAGATTAAGTGCAATAACTGTGGGTTTTTTTTCCAGTTCATTTTTAAAACATTTAAGAACAACAACAAAATACATGATATCTATATACTTGTATTATAGATGTTTCTTGTATTTTCTTGTAATAAAATATCATAATGGCAATTATCCGACATTGTTATATTGTAGTCATCGCAGTTTTGAAAGCTGGCCGTAATTGTACCCATTACATTACGTAAAAGGCGACTTGATCTCGGACCTTACCTTTCTTCCTACTTGATATTTCTGTTGACCATCACGTGAACGTTCGCAAATGGCTGGCTGGTGTAGGTGCTGCCCGAGGGCACACAAATACGACAGTTTATCTTCCTGTTTAGCACTAATCAGAGGGAAAGTAGGGCGGTATTTACCTGGTTTCAGTGGACTTTTATCGGGTCGGATGTATTGTTTGGTATCTTCGGACTGTTATCTGGTCGGGTGTATTGTTTGGTATCTTTGGACAGTTATCGGGCCGGTTGTATTGTTTGGTATCTTTGGACTGTTATCGGGCCGGGTGTATTGTTTGGTATCTTTGCGCTGTTATCGGGCCGGGTGTATTGTTTGGTATCTTTGGACTGTTATCGGGTCGGTTGTATTGTTTGGTATCTTTGGACTGTTATCGGGCCGGGTGTATTGTTTGGTATCTTTGGACTGTTATCGGGTCGGTTGTATTGTTTGGTATCTTTGGACTGTTATCGGGCCGGGTGTATTGTTCGATGTCTTTGGACTGTTATCGGGCCGGATGTATTGTTTGGTATCTTTGGACTGTTATCGGGTCGGGTGTATTGTTCGATGTCTTTGGACTGTTATCGGGTCGGGTGTATTGTTCGATGTCTTTGGACTGTTATCGGGTCGGATGTATTGTTTGGTATCTTTGGACTGTTATCGAGCCGGGTGTATTGTTTGGTATCTTCGGCAATATGCTTCAGTGAGATAACACTACGGAAAAAGCAAGACTTATCATTATTATGATGAAACACAACACAATCTTTTTTTATCAATCACGATTGTACTTGTACGTCTAGGTAGAACGTTAGAATTCTGTCTTCTGTCCCTAGTATTGCATGATCGCAAAAGGCGACTAAATTTAGTATCTTATTTTTTCTCTTCTTCCTAACTAACTGTTTCTTCCTAACGTCTCCCTTGACATCGTCTCACTTTTGACCGCGGTTGAGCGCTTGTTACATAGACTCTGGATTCTGTCCCCTAGCCGAGAAATAAAAATGGTAGTTTCTGCTTTGTACTCTGAAAGTGGGACCTAAGAATTGTAACTGTTGCCCCTATTGCATGATCGTAAAAGGCGACTAAATTTAGGACCTTGTCTTTTTTGTCTTCCTACCTTACTCTCTTTTTACTAACGTCTCCTTTGACACCACCTCACTTTTAGTTGAGCTTAGGCTTTGGATTCTGTCCCCTATCACACACCAAAGTCTATGTAAGTGGTATTTTTTGCTTCTGCTTAGCCTTTAGCAAATTGGGAGTAGGACGACTGGTGTGTTGCTTGGTGTTTTCGGCCGCTTGCTTCAGTGATATAGCACTATAATCAATATAAAAAGACACAACACATACATACCACAGTCTACCCAAACACACTCCCGCACTTCACTCATGCAACACACCGCATACATTGGAGGCCGTCCTTACATGACCCTGGATGTTAAAAGGACGTTGATCAAATAAACCAATCCAAACATATAGAAATGTTTAAACGAAATTGTAGTTTAGCTGAAAAATCATCAAAACGGAACAAAGATAATAATAGAATCTATATAATGTTTTAGACTCACTAAAATAGGTTTGTCAGGTTGATTCACTCACTTCATGAAGAAAAGATATGTTCCCAATAATAATTAGATAAATGATGCTAGGTGGGGCCAACATTTCCACAACACCACCTGTGTCGGCGGGGAAATGGCACCTGTGGTCGGAAGTATTTACTTGACTGATATTGTTGTCCTAGCGATGTGATCATGATGTAGAGTGATGGACATTGTAAATGTAGACCTTACCCATTCTATCCCAGTGTTTTCTACACAGGGACGAACGCTCGACGCATATAGCCTTAAGTAAGGCGGTGTCAAGAGAGAGGAGAGTCGGCAAGGAAGAAGAAAATAGTTATGATCTCAATTTTACTCGCCTTTCATGACCATCATGCAATGGTGGCAGCAAGTACAATTATAACACAACCCCTTTCCTGCAGAGCATATGTTCAAAAAGAAAATCACTCTCGTTAAACTGTTTCCATTCGTTAAGACTATGAGAGGTATTCCGTAATGTAAAAATCACACGGTGACAATTATACTCACAACAGCTGCTTACATTCAAATTAGATTAGTCACTGAAAATTAATGATAATTAGATTAGTCACTGAAAATTAATGATAGTTTAGTATTTTAATAACCATTGCCATGTGTTTCTATCTCTTTTATGTTGATAGGCTAGCTTTCTGTAAAATTCACATTAAATGTAAATATTTAATCAAATAGTTCGATGTGACACAAAAAGATAACAGAAGTGAAGAATAAGATTAACGATACCTATAGAAATATTCATAACAACAATTTGATAAACGGGGAATATTCAAATAAAAATAGTTTGGCATTATTTCTAAACTTACTAAAGGTATAACATAAGATACATCAGTATTTTAAATGAATAGAAATCCTAAATAAAAAAAAATTAAAAACAAAACAAAACCACTGCAGACTATTTTTAAAAACGCTTTACTTTTGAGTTTTGTTTGAGTTTTATGCCGAGTTGATGCGTTCTCTGACTCCGATACGGGACGCCGGGGACCAGGTACTGAGAACAATGTCCTATTTTATTTTAGTCAAAACATTATTACACGAGAATAAAAAATATTCAATTTGATTATAATGAGAATAATTGTAATTAATCGTTTTTCAGTATCTCTAATTGTACACTGTACTATTTATTTCTTGCGTTCGTATTATTACGCTGACTTCCAAAACATATCGATCGTTAATAAAATATGAATGTATACAAGGATCGGTAACACAAGGAAATAAAGGAAGCACTTTACTCTTGATTAAGTAGGACTGTAATGTGATGTAGCGTCTTTTGCTACTGTAAAGATGTTCCGTTTAAAAAGTAATGATAGTCTCTGGTACGTGGATTGTTAATAAGACGTTAATTAATCAAACAAATTTGATATTTTATTAGTATATCCTTAACTATCGCACACTCATGTGTCCCAGCTGAAGTTTAAACGTTCAAAGGGGAATAACCTTAATCATAATCTTAGATATTTTTATGCATCCTCCATCTTGTCACATAAACAACAAAAAATAGTTTTGTGTGAAATGGCCACCGGATGGTGACATTTAATATTACACAAAATATATAGACAAACAAATAAAAAGTCGACTAGGGCATAGCATTATACATATCAAACAAAGGAGACACTTTTTAAATAAAGAAAAGCATGAGTGGGGTTTACCAAAACTCTGCCGAACATAAGACTTGAAACAAAAAAGCATAACTAAACTAACTGGAGTAAAATAAAAGATCATGTCTGGAAATATAAATTTATATTAGTTTTCAAAACGATAAATTTAGGATGAAAATATAAGAGAAATTGTGTTCCACAAACGATAAATTTAGGGTGGAAGAGGGTGGATAATTGCTAAAATTCAAAATTAGAGCTCGCGCTTTCTCATCATAATGGCGTCTTGAAAAAATTTTCTACCCATGATCCTTTACTCCTATCAGTAAAGGGAAGTAATCCTGACAATAAATTTGGGTACTAGATTAAAGGGAGAAAATTCATATAAAATATATGTGCAAGTATCGGTATACATAAATTAAGCTAAGTACTTAGCTGCCTTATACACAATAACCAAGCTACTGATGTAATGTAGAGGTTCATAAAGGTTTCATTAACCCGAAAAGTTACAGTTGTAAAATCTGTTTGTTAAATAAGAGCGCAGCTCTCTGCGCGGCCGAAGGCCACGTAGAACGAAGCTCTACTAACCATAACACGTGTGTGAGCATATATAGATTCCAATACACTCCAGCACCCCTTGGACTTTGAAATTGTGTCCCGCGGGAAAAGTCTCGTGCCTCCATGTAGGCAGCCATGTTTTAATTCTCGTTATCAGCACGACGAGATTTGAAATTTCTGTACTAAATGTGTTATCAGTATACGCTTTAAAATTACTGTAAGTAGTTTTAATTTACACATATACAAGAACAACGCAATAAATGTAGTTGTCCAATATATACTGTGTATGTTCTCAAGCGCACGGCACCGTCAGCAGTGACGTCACAAAACCTGACGCCAAAGATGACGGTACAGATTCGCGCGTATTTTTGATAGCATGGGATGTTGCCAAGTTTTCTCTGCATCTGATAAAAACAAGATTGAAGTATATTGAACTATTCCATTTGGATTGTTTTGAATTCTTTCTAACTATCGATAGTATTTGCATGTCAGTGAAATATTTTATTGTTAATCTCGTAAAAAATATAGAAGATGTTATAATATTTTACATGTAGCTGCGCTCTTCTGAGGCTTTGCCTTAAATTCATATTATAACCCTGCAAAAACCAAAAAGAAAAGTTTTATAGTGTAGAAATCAATGTACACCATATATTATTATACCTCATCAATGAGTCACAGTCGCTGATTGGTCGAGAGACGTCACGTGTTAGGGCGACAAAACATCGTGTATTCCGCTGAACGTCATGTTCCAAAATCATGTTTCCCCCATGCGGAGTTATCGTTCGTGTAACGGAACTCTCCGAGGTATTCCGATAACAAACAAAATGGATGGCAGACGACGCTATCGTTCGAGAAAATGTATTATTTTCAAGTTTTCAATGATTTTCCAATGGATTTTTTCCGAATAAAGACGCAACGTCGATGTCTCTATTGTGATGTCTAGATAACGTCGGGTTTTGGCGTCATTCTAAGATTCTAAAACAAAAGTAATCATTCGGAATTTAAAAATTGTATATAATACTATTGTTAAGAGATAAAATAGCTGCTACATGTTTTGATTGGTTATCATGTTTCCAGGCTGACTTACAGATGTATGTGAGTGAGGTGATTATGAGTACTTTGACCTTCTACAACCTACTTTGACCTATTTGGTGATCAGTTTTGGTTTTCCAGCATTGCAAATGACGAGTTTAAATTAAAAACGGATATTGGATGACACACGCATTCACAGATCATGGGAATTGAAAACGAAATAAAAACTAAGTAAGCTATCTCCAAGCATGTTATAAGGTTACATCTACGTTCCGTGAATAATGCATCGAACTAATTATTTACGCGTATAAGTGGCATGGATTATGGTTGAATAACGGAAATTATCTTTTGAAATGAAATGAAAAGCACAAGAAATACAATAATGTATTTCCAACGGAAAAATATCATTCCAAACGCCTATATTAAAGCAAAAATATCAACCCTAATATTGTGTAGGTAAACACTATTTATTTTCTCTTGATGGTTTAATCTAGCAACGCCATATAACACGAAAGCGTAATGACATAGCAACTTGATGACATTACGCCACTTTAATATCACTAATATAAAAGAATGAATGGTAACCGGACTTTACTTAAAAGTTTTTACCCACAAACCAGTGCACCAGGAACTTTTGTTATATAATTCTAACGTAACTAGACCAGCTATTTTTCTGTTCAAATTATTACATATGTATTGAAACTGTATGATACATAGAGGTTAAACATCGAGTGGTTGTTAGATGTTGAATTTATTTCACGCGAGTGAGTTATATTTTACAAGTTACAAAACTTTATAAATTGTAAAAATATAACTTACTTGTGTGAGATTGATTCTATAACCAAAAAGCCTGAGTTGCGTGACCTGTCTCTACTATACAATGTAATCATCTACAGCAAGGCCGAAATAAGATAATGTTATTTGCCGACATATGCAAATAAGGTGTAGGGATATCATCATTTGCAAATAGTCAATCATTAATACTCAAAAATCTTAATTGCTTAAGGGATGTATTAATAACAAATCATTTTAATTATGAACATATGTTACACGCATTCCAAGTCACGGAAAGTACTTTAGGTCATAGTGACCTATTACGATAGTCTTTTGTCTTTCGTCGTGCGTCGTCCATCGCGCCTCGTCCGTTAATATTTCCTTGTGAACGCGAAAACTTGAGTAAATATACACCAAGCTTATAGAAACTTTGTATGTAGACTAAGATTGAAAAGATCTCGGATTAGTTTGAAAATCAGATTGATTCGGCGATCATTAACGGAGTTATTGCCCTTTGCACTAATAATTATTAGTGGACCTTGTGAATACGATAGCTTGAATAAATATGCACTCATCTTCATAAAACTTTGTATTTAGACTAAAATTGGAAATATCTCGGACAAGTTAAAAAAGTTGACCTGATTAGATGGTAACTTACATAATTATTGCTCCTTGCAATTATAATTATTAAATCTTTTGAACTTGATAACTTGAGTAAATATGCACCGAGCTTAATGAAACTTTGTATGTAGACTAACATTGGACAGATCTCGGACGAGTTAGAAAATCAGCTTGATTTGACGATCATTTACGAGGTTATTGCCTTTTGCAATAATAATTATTGAATCTTGTGAAAACGGTAATGTGAGTAAATATGCACGAATCTTAATGAAAATTTGTTTGTAGACCTATTAGGTGTATGTTCCTTTTTCGTGAACAAAAGATATCCGTTAAGGCGTATATTCTCATCCATCAGAGTTACTTCCCTTCATTTCATTCTGTCAGTTGGTATAGCGATAGCTTGACAGCCGATGGGGGCCGAGAATGAGGCGTATGGGCCTCTTGTTTAATCTAGATTTCTATATGTACATGAACAATCAATTAATCGTTGTCGAACAGCAAAGTGACATCTACTTCCCGCAAAATAATCATCAAACCATTGTAACCAAGTTAGTTTATGCTACGACATGAAAATTTCCGACGTCATCACACATCCTTGTCAACAGCGGTTTATTCTGCAAGCAGCGATCGGAGTACCGCAACAGGATGTCATTCGATGATCAATGATGTAAACAAATTGTGATATAAGATTGAGAAAAAGTAGTTCGGGTCAAAGTTTAAAATATCAGCCAATCAAGAGACAATATCAAAATTAATACATTCATCCAACACCCAGTACATTTATACAATTGCCTGAGAGTGGAATAAACCACCTGATGTGGTAGAAATTGATATATTTTGTGGTAATTATGTACATGAAATGAATTGATGTAAGAGAGACAACCTCTCCATTCTTATCCCAATGATCGTTGGTTAGCTACATGTCTACTACTATGACATTTTCATTACACATAGTCTCATAGTACCATCCATACGTTTGAAATTCCAATCCCTTTTATTTTTTTACAATTAAAAATAGGGTTTTATGCAAATCATTTGACATCATGATCGTGTGGTAATTCTTTAGTTATTTTTTAATGGAAAACCGCCACGTGTTATTATATTCAGTCGTGCCGGAACTCTACGTATCGAAAGATTGATTCATAGATGGCTTCAAATTATCTGAAGAATAGAACATGCCGTCATTGGATAACGTAGGGTGGAAAGTAGTTCGTATATAGTATTGGTTGCTACATCTATATTTTGTTTGGGTGAAATTCCAGATGTGTAATATAAATAGTTAATTGTCAATAAGGGGTTAAAACGTTGTAAAAAACGACAAAAATATGTTATAGACAATAGTGTGGTAACCATTCATTTTGAAAAGTTGTCAAAGGAGGAGTGTCAATTGGGCCCTCTGTGGCCATGACCGATAAGCATTATTTCTTGTTTACAGATACCCGGGACATCATGGTATGACATATGATTAAGGTCAGGTCGGAGTCCCTTGTGAGTTGGGGGGGGGGGGGGAAACAGGAGGGGCAATTTCTTATTTTGTCCCGCTTTGTTGAAACCAAAATGATATTTTCAAATGATTTTTCATGAATTATAATGCATTTATTTACTGAAAGCAAAACATTTTGGAAAATATAACTTAAAGTCAAAATTTCACAGTTTATTTTTTAAACTTAAAAAACCAATAAATGTTTTTCTTATGTCAGAGGATCATATATTTGCACAAATAAATTTTTGAAATGCAATAATTGTTTTAAATATGCATTGTATGATATATATAATGAAATTTTCTCAATGCCACTCATTACAGAAAAATCGTAATATTTGAACAATTTATCTTAATTCTGAACATAACAATATATTCATTGGTTTTTTATCTAAAAAATATAAAAAATCCTCCACTCTCACCTGCTTCCCCTCCCCAATCCCATCCCATCCACAATATTCTTTGCGTCAATTTATAATATGCAAACATATTACTCAATGGAATCCAATATGATATATACCATTTTGTTTCTGGTATATTATGGCACCAGATGAACTTTATTTTTACATAATTGACATTTCACAAAACTAGGTCACTGTTACCTATATTTTGACACAAAGTTCTATTTTCCAAGATGTTTTATTTTTAACATATTAATGCATTATTAATAATCAAAAATCATTCAAAAATAACATTTGGTTCCAACAAAACTGGACAAAACAGAAAATTGACCCTCCTGTTTAACCCGCCATAACTCACAACGGACTCCGGCCTAACCTTATTCGTATGTCATAGAATGATGTCCTAAACCTCAGGTATATATAAAATAATGCATAGTCACTTCATTATCAGTAATACAAAATAATGAAAGGTACCTGATCCATTCAGTTACATCATTCATTAACTTAAGATTTTCGCCTCAACTTCGGTAACGCTTTCCTAGGATGAAATTAACGTAAAGAAACTCCTTAAAATACGGAATATCATTAAAAATGCGCATGGTCGGTTACAAATATATTCTGGTGTATCAACGACACTTCTGCTGCAATTACACATTATGTATGTCCAATAAAATACAAAGATACTGCATATATAAGCAATTGTGTTAAATAAAATTACAATGTATTAGGCATGAATTCAACATAAGTTCGTAAATTTGACACTAATTTCTTACAAAGGCACAATAACTGTATCGACAAGTAGAACGGTAAATCAATATCGCAGCCATTCTTCTGTAGCAAATATTAAACATATATGTAGTGATAATATGCACGATGCTATTAAGTTTTAAGGGAGATAACCTCTCCGTTCCTATCCCAATGATCGTAGGTTAGCTACAGCTTTACTACTCCGACGATTTCATTATACATACTCGTAGTACCATATTGTTGGTATTCCACTTCCTATATTTTTCCCAATTATTAAACTGCATTTTGCGTAAACCATCATATCCATGTGGTATTTGATGTGGCGATTTTTTTTTTTAAAGTTAAACAAATGTAAACAACGTTCTATTGGATAGCCGCTCCGTGTGTCAGACAGTATTATATTATGCCGGAACTCTACACATTGAAGGCTTGATTCATCAATAACATCCAAATTAACAAAAGGCTATAACAAAATTATGACTGGGTAACACAGTGCAAGACGCAGTTATTCGCTATATGTTATTGGTTGTTCTGTAATGTTTAGGGAAATTACCGAATGTGTAATATAAATTAATAATTCTCAATAAGGGAGTGTTAAAAGAGAAGAAAAAAATACTATCGTTTTTTAGTACACGAGTGGTAACCAGCTCTACATTCATTTTATTAAAATTTCATTATACATACTCGCAGTATCATACGGTTGTTGTTTCATTCCTTTTGAGTTTTTTTCACAATCAATACATTGCGTTTTGTGCATATCATCATGTTCATGTGGATCTTTAATGTGGCGATATATTCTTTAACGATAAAAAATACAAACAACGTTTTACTGAGAAACCGTCCCATGTTATATTCAGATATGCCGGAACTCTGCGCATCAAAAGATTGAATCAAAAATTGCTTAAAAGAAAATATCAGATATGGTCTAATTTTTTGCGCTATTTACATTGGCTAATACACAGTCACGAAAAGGGGGATATTTAGCATATTGACTCGGTGTTTCCACTTTTACAAACACAGAATTAATATTCCTATTGTGACGTCATTCTTATGTCGATATTGCTATTGTAGCGTCACTATACTCCAACGCTGGTTATGTGGGACGATATAGTCGAACCATTCTCCATGCATTTCTATATTATTTAGCATGAAGCAAACGTTTTAAAATGATTAACATATATAATATAAAAATTATGAATCTTTTATTCGATTCATATGATGCTTTACCGCCCTGGTATAATATCAAATAATGAACTCGAACTATGCCCTCAGTTATTATTTAATTCTTCGAGAGCGTTATGACTCCATATGGGCCTCAACAAAGGTAAAAAGAAAGATATTTTTTGTAGATACGATAGAGCGGTAACCATTAATTTTGTAAATATATACTGCGTCATTCATTACCATTTACTGCACTGTAGTATTTGCTTTGCTTTTGTTAGCGAAGTTTCCAGGTCATATTCTCAGGCTTTCATCCTCTACCTTCGGACTGGTTTTTTTATAATGTCTACATACAGAATATCATACCTATAATTTCGTGTAACCTCAATAATTTCTGAATCACTGAGACTACATAAAATATCCGTAGAAATGTTTACATAACTAACAGACCACTTGGTTTAGAAAGCTTTTAATAAACATTAAAGGAATTATCTATTGAGTGCTGAATAATGTTAATCAAAAACGTCCCCCAACCCGAGAGAATATGATCTGTAAAACTTGGCTAGCGACTTTCATTGAATGCTATTGGTGCATATCAATGAATGAATAGGTTAAGTATCGAGTTAACAAGACGAGTATGATGGAGCATTCGCGGCATTTAAAATATGTCTGTCACATTAAGTTTATAGAAGTGTGATGTATAAGATTACATGTGAAATGAATAATGACAGAATCATCAAAAATGTAGTCGCCAGGTACACATGAGGCCAGAGACTTGTATTCACAGTCCCCATGTACACATGAGCACGGAGACTTGTATTCACAGTCCCAATGTACACATGAGCCCAGAGACTTGTATTCACAGTCCCCATTTACACATGAGCCCAGAGACTTGTATTCACAGTCCCCATGTACACATGAGCCCGGAGACTTGTATTCACAGTCCCCATTTACACATGAGCCCAGAGACTTGTATTCACAGTCCCCATTTACACATGAGCCCAGAGACTTGTATTCACAGTCCCCATGTACACATGAGCCCAGAGACTTGTATTCACAGTCCCCATGTACACATGAGCCCAGAGACTTGTATTCACAGTCCCCATGTACACATGAGCCCAGAGACTTGTATTCACAGTCCCCATGTACACATGAGCCCCTGAGACTTGTATTCACAGTCCCCATGTACACATGAGCCCAGAGACTTGTATTCACAGTCCCCATTTACACATGAGCCCAGAGACTTGTATTCACAGTCCCCATGTACACATGAGCCCGGAGACTTGTATTCACAGTCCCCATGTACACATGAGCCCAGAGACTTGTATTCACAGTCCCCATGTACACATGAGCCCGGAGACTTGTATTCACAGTCCCCATGTCCTGACACATGAGCCGAGACTTGTATTCACAGTCCCATGACACATGACCGAGACTTGTATTCACAGTCCCCATGTACACATGAGCCCAGAGACTTGTATTCACAGTCCCCATGTACACATGAGCCCAGAGACTTGTATTCACAGTCCCCATGTACACATGAGCCCAGAGACTTGTATTCACAGTCCCCATGTACACATGAGCCCGAGACTTGTATTCACAGTCCCCATGTACACATGAGCCCGAGACTTGTATTCACAGTCCCCATGTACACATGACCCGAGACTTGTATTCACAGTCCCCATGTACACATGAGCCCAGAGACTTGTATTCACAGTCCCCATTTACCCCATGTATTCACAGTCATGAGAGCCCAGAGACTTGTATTCACAGTCCCCATGTTACACATGAGCCCAGAGACTTGTATTCACAGTCCCCATGTACACATGAGCCCAGAGACTTGTATTCACAGTCCCCATGTACACATGAGCCCGGAGACTTGTATTCACAGTCCCCATGTACACATGAGCCCAGAGACTTGTATTCACAGTCCCCATGTATTCACAGTCCCCATTTACACATGAGCCCAGAGACTTGTATTCACAGTCCCCATGTACACATGAGCCCAGAGACATGTAATCACTGTTTATTCGAACCAGATAACAGATTTTTGGTATGATATATATTCCTCTGTATATCATATCATTTGTATCTGTTTTATCACCCTTTTTGGTTAAAGAAAATTGAATATGAAACATTCCCTCTTCTAAATTACAACACGAAACAGAAACACAATATATAGCTTGTTATCCAAATAATGCAACACTTTTCTGTTGTGTCGTAGAAATACCAACATCCTGGAATGTTAGTAATAAACTACGGGACCCTCTACGTCACTCTACCGTTATGGCTACACTGGTGTCAGCCAGGTAGATAAGTAATAGCTAGCATTATGTATTGATATAATGTGTCACAGACAGAAAAGTGAGAATATAGAAGAATAAAAATATGCACTCATACAATCCTTGAAAACGTTCTAATTGAAATCAACAGAAGAGATTCAGAAAGCTAAATCATAGTGGTATATGTATGCATGTTATAAATAATTGGCATTAAATTATGATCTGCTGTGAGCTGAATAATGTTACTCATAAACGTTCCTCTACACACTTTAGAGAACATGATATGTAAAACACGTTATACATACATTCCACAACCTGTAATATTTAGCAAGTGACCTTTCATTGAAAACAAATTGAAATCAACATATGAAGAGATTAAGTTAATTGTTTATTAATTTGAACCAGAATATAAATGACCTAAGTAATACTCATGCAAAAAGATTGATTCATAGGAAATTAACAAAGAGTCAGACTGATGTCAAAAAACATAAGAAATACAATCATATAGTGCTGAAAAATATCCTTCTAGACAAGCAAGATAAATGGATAGCTCGAATAGTGTGCTGGTAAAGTCTACGAGGAATGGCGGTTTATTTTGACATCATCATTACAGATAGGACTTATAAGGATATGTTTCCTTATCTTTCACTGGTGCGATGGTATCCTTAAATCTCAGATCGTTTAGATAGCCAGAGTTGGCTCATGTTAATCTTTCCTTAGACATGAAGACAGGAAATCAGACATCGGCGACACAATGTAGATTTCATAGACCGGAAGATATTAATCTCTTTTGAAGTGGAACGAAAACAAAGGATATACAACTGATGTGGTGAAAATAAACTAACATTATATTGCAAGGATTTTTTTTATGTTTTGTAGATTTTACGAAATGAAACACTATATGTATTACATGCATACCTAAACACCTCCTGCCTATCTCTATCAACGTACATGTACCTACATGGATTCTTCTCATGTTATACAAACAAAGTAAAAAGTAAATAATTAATTATCTAATTCAGAATAGATAAATAATTGCTGTAAGATTTCGTACATGAGGGAAACTACAATAAAAGGAAAGTTTTTTTTAGACTTACAATGAGTTTAATCAGAATTAGGCTTACAATGAGTTTAATCAGAATGAGGCTTACAATTAGTTTAATCAGAATGAGGCTTACAATGAGTTTAATCAGAATGAGGCTTACAATGAGTTCAATCAAAATGAGGCTTACAATGAGTTCAATCAGAATGAGGCTTACAATGAGTTCAATCAGAGTGAGGCTTACAATGAGTTTAATCACGGTCTATATCTGTTGTTGTGTTAGACATCAATTCGACTTAGACTGGTGTTTGCTAAGATAGAGAAAACATCATTGTTCCTTTGGTAGCCAAGGGTTACATTTCTTCAACTATAAGTGTTTCCGTGATATACAAGAAATTCCAAAGATTAGATTTAATCTCCGCGAAGAAATGCAACTATGCAGTAAATACAAATGAACAAACGGATTGTTTACTCAGCATACAATGATGTAGTAGAAAATAATGAAATATACACACAATATTTTTATTTAATTTATTGTGCATCTTTTAAATGTCGATGAAGTACATAGTGTAGTCATAGGGGCATATAGAAGGTATTTTTATCATTATAAGAATGAGGGTTCATTTTATACCCCCAACGAGTTGATGTAGGACGAATTAAATACCATGTTATTACCACAATTATTCAAGGCCTTATTTTCAAATTCTAAAATTAACTAAAAAAATTTATTTCATTTCCATATAGTTTGATAAATAATTATTTATCATTTTGTGACAGTTCCATGTAATTATATATGAAGTATCAAGTCTCAAGCTATGCTTATAACAACCCGCACATTTTTTTAAATACGGAGGCACAGCAATTTATGAATCATGGCTGGTACCTATCAATCTAATTTTCCAGTATCCGGCCCGGAACTTAAACTATTGGAGCACATAAACGTGTGGTGCTATACTTTGCGTTGTCGCCATAGGAGAGCACAAGATGAGAGACTGAATACCTATGATTCATTCTGGATATTTTACACACTTTAGGGTATAAAAACCTTGTCAAGCACACTGTATCAATACTTCATCGTTACTCTCCGTCTACTACAATACGTTCAGGGTAGCTGACAAGAGTTGTCATTGACTAAAATCAGCGCTATATTTAGCCTTCACACACCTAATTTCATTATGTATCGGTGTCGGTGGCGTGTTATGCTGGTTTTAGTAGCCATGTGCAGCCATATACTACACGTACACGCTAATCGGTGTGGTAAGTGTATATTTAATTCATATGTCTTCTCCTGGTTCCCTTCTAAATAATGTTTGAGATAATGGATTTTGAATTTTAAAAATGTCTTATTTAGAGGATTAGCCCGTCTTAAAAGATTTTAAACGATAAATATATACAGGTAAAACTATGAGAATTATAAATATAGACATGAATAATAGGGTTTGAACTCTATTAATGATAATGCCGATATTTTTAGCAATTTACATACTTATTTGACTCTTCTTACTCAATGTTCTAAATAAAACAATACATGTATTGGAACATACCGAAAGTTATACAAAGGGAAAATGTATTCAGGTAAATTCAGATCAAAATTTTATCTTTGTGGTTAAAAAATGTATTATTAGCGACTTGATGGAAATTGAAAATGATATTATATTATTGTGACCTGCTTAAATTGAATTATGACAAAATGTTTATTGAAGCATAGCGTTGCTTATGTTATTTCAATGTAAGCATATGCAGACCTAAAGTGATCTGGGACACTTTTTGATTCACTCAACAGCATTTAATGAAATACCTGATGAATTTGTAGAAGAAGAATATTATATTACTGAAAAGAAATATGTTTAGTTCGTGTTAAAAAAGTTAAATAGAATTATTATCAGAGAATCACTGAGCCAGAAATATCTGCATTTTCAGAAATATTTGACGAGTATTTTAAACAGTTTGGCATTGCTTAATCAAATGTGTAAATAATCAGTTACATCGATCATTATACGTGTAATGTTATGTTACAACTTTACAAAATTGCTTATTATATTGATGCCCTCACCGGCAACATATGAAGGCTTGTTGTAATATATACGTCATCCTCGTCCCGTCTCATCATATCCCGTCGTCTGAATCATTTATTTCTAGTTTTGATTGTAATCTCAATATATCCAATGCCTATAAAAAGCCTGATATTGTGTTATGAACATTTTGATCACTCAGAGTCACGATTTATATGTCCATGGTTTTTTTCTTTTTTTAATTTAAGTTACACAACTGTATATGATGAATGTTAGCTAGGTTACAGTCTGAATGTGATGCACAGGCCACGCTATTTTTATCAGGGAGAGAAATTAAATTTAAATTAAGCCTTAGAACTGTAGTTCAATTAACACTTGTTGTTCAATGTTACATTCTGTCAGGAGTCCGGTACTGGTGTTGATATACGTCTTCAGTAATAAAATTGTATATCTGTTTTTAGGGTTAAGTGAGGTGGTAATATTTATGCATGACATATTAATAAATGATTAATTTAAACATTGCTGTCATATTGCAGGTCGCTATCAACTTCAGAACCTATCTTGCGATGAAGGTATGTATAGCACTTTTGTATCTCTTCTCATCTGTATGTGTGTGTAGGTTTGTGTGATTGTGTGTGGGTGTTAAGTGTAATGTATGACATAACTTTAATGTCTGACAAAAAATATCGATATACTAGAAAGATACTAGATGTCGAATCAAACCACTATATACCAAACTCATTGTGGCCACCATGGTAAAACTTATCCGAGAGCTCAGATAAAGATTGATAAAGATATCAGTATAATAACTATGAGATACCATTGGTAATGACATCTCGCTAATTTGTGCAATGGACTTTGGTTTTTTTACAGCTATAGCGAGATATGATACTGAACATTGTTCATCATGTAAGTATATTTTAGTGCATTTCCTTCACTTGTTACGCAGTAATTGACATTATTATCTTTCTAGACATGCCGCTTGCGAATCCGATATATACTATTCGCGGTTTTGTATAGAGACAACTATATACATCTCTAATCAGTTAACCACAGGTTATGTTTAATTCCAAGCGATGTTATTCTGCCGTTATGTTGAAAGAGTTTTATATATTTTGTTCAATTGTGCTGTTGAAGACTCATCGGGTCGACTGTTCGTTTAGTTTGATTACTCTTTGTTCAAATTGATTTCATTCAACATTTCAGCAATCACATCGTTATGGTGGCGATCATTTGATCCGCCAACTACAGAGAAACTGATGAAATTTATATAACATTGTAGACTGATAGCGAAGTTTTAAAACCATTTCAATTAAATTTTTTCTCGTTGCTAGTCAAAATCGCGAATTTTGACCCATGGAAATACATGGCTTAAAGTATAAGTATCGCCGTGTCATTTTGTCAACCATTATTTTTGCTATTTTCCTCATAACCTTTTTCCGTAGTATTTACCTGGATTATCGCACCGCAAACATTACTTCAAATACATGTATGTTGCTACAAATAAAAATGCGTTATGCAATTACGCAGTAATGAGAATTAAATTTAGATGAAAAATTATCTGACAGACATCGCGTTCTTCTTTATAAGAAGAAATATTTCTTCGATTGTACGCCAATAAAGTGTTTGATTTTTATACATTTAATACAATAATTAATGTTTCAGGATCTGTCGTATCCCTACGAAGCGATGCTCTTTTAGTAGTTATATCCAATCATGTATTTGTTCTAACGTTAATCACTTTGATCAATTCCAGACGATCTTGAGGATGATATCAATGCCACTTTACAAGCATTGAGGCCGGACTCGGAGCTACTAAACATAATGGCAATGATCAAATGCAAGGTAATATAGAATACTAAGTTTACACTACAGTAACTATATATCTAATTGTATTTAGTTTTACTCAATCACCTGGAGTTTAGCTCTTACTATTTTTCATTTCATTTTGTTCCATTCTTTTTTGAAGGAACAGTTGGGTTGTTTTGTGCAGTTCTTGTACATTTGTATTTTATTGTTGTTTTTAACTTGTTTTGATGTTATTTTACATTTAGATTTATTTACTGATGTATTATTTATTGTTCTTTCAGGTATACGTCAATAAGAAAGAACTATGTCAACTAAATACTGAAATCAAAACCATGGTTACAACTAACTGTGTCAATCCTGGACGACGCACTGGCCGATAGTAACGAGATGCCATTTATATAAAGTAAAGATGACAGACAGGAGAAGAGTTTCAACACATGCGGGAAATGGCATCAATACAAATACATGGCGATATTTAAAGAGATTGAGTAGATTATCATAAGAAATATAATGTATCAATATCTGTTTTGACACTTTGTTTATTGATGTTTATCACTCATTTATTACATTTATATATTACATCTATCACACTTACATATCCATTTCTTTATTATTCCTATATCAGTTATGTAATTATTGTAATACACGAATTGTACGGTTGTATGAAAAATGATTTAATTGTTGCATGTTTGAATAAAATCTACAAATGTTTGACTTTTTATGTTCTTTCATGTCACGTAAAATAGATAAAAAAGTCGATTTGTGATTTATACAATACTTACGTTAGATTACTATGGGTGAGGCGAGTTCACAACATTTTTACTACGAGAATAATTCCATTGTTATCAGAATCAAAGTAGAATTGGAATAATCCGTGGAGATAATCGAGAGAAAACGCAATTGTAAATTACAATGCAGAAATAAGATAGAATGTATGGGCAAATACCAGAAGTACTCGTTTGTATATAGTTGTATTTAACGAACTTTGTGAAATCGATATGATTGTTGTTAATTAAAATTTCAGTTAAAGGCGTTGGAACTTTTAGGTCTATACAGTTATGATCAAATTCGCATTATAGGATATGGTTAATGATTTACTATCAACTATGAAACATAGCTGAAACTTAATAGTGATCAATTCAAACTAAAGTCAGCTTTGTATTCATTTTTATAGCCAAATCTAATTGTAAATGGAGCGGAACAAGAAATGAGACAAAATACTTGGTCTTACCATTTCTAATATATATGAATCGTTATGTTCAATATTTGAGGTTTGGATCCATGTGGCTTACATCGTCTTCTGAATATATGGTGGTATAGAATTCCAAAATCTTATGTTTCCCTGTCAAAACAATGAAATTCCCTATGTTACACTCATTCTCGATTAGTTAGATTTTTGAGGTTATTTTTCCATAGACCGAAAGAAGTGTACGTCAAATAATATGACGTCATATATACAGAACGATTTCGAGTTATATTTTAAAAGCGGCACAGTCATTAGCCAAAATGAACTATTGGATAAGATATCATTGCGCTACAACTCAAATCGTTCCGAAATTATTTTATTGTAGAAGAAAGTAAAATCACAGAAATCAATGCCTAATTAGTAATTAGTACAATCCAAAATCGAAATAATTGTTGATATATCAAACAATTATTACTTAGTAAAGCATTTAAGACCTAATTGTAGCTAAATATAGCTCTCCAAGCAAAGGTAGTTACATTTTTGTAACACATTGTATCAATTCTAATATATTAGCTGCTAAAACTTATTTATCATAAGAATAAACAATTAGACTGCCATTATTCCATCAAAGTTTATGTCCATTAACGAATAAAAGTACAACTGGAATAACTAATATTGTTCTTAACAAGCTGATACTAAAGCTTTGTAGAATCGGTATAGCGAAGTAATGCTAGGATTACGTGACAGATTGGCTTTGACAGGAGTTACGTAAAACATTACAGTGTGTCCAACACGTGTACTCACTGCATGCCTGTTATTGGTGTATTTGTACTAATTACAACAGACGGCATGGTCTGATAACGTCATATGCTTGCAGGTTCAGTTGCAAATTCTTCAATGAACGGACATGACGGTACGTAGGTTTCTTTTTTAAATATTTCACCGCTTGTTGTAAATTGCATTAGGTTTCCACATGCGGGGTTAACAGTTTTAAAATAAATTCCTATACAAGAAATATAGATAAATAGAATTTTTTTAAGAGTTTTTTTTTCTTGTTTCTTATCGCAATATTTCGTTAGTAAAATCGAAATGACCAATTCGACAAATAAGAAATATCTGTTCTATGCTGTGTGTTTTGTCTCTGACTTATAGTCTGTTCTCTAGGTATTTCGACATTCCATGATGTATATTGCATGAATTGTTGCTTCATCAGTTTTATCTATACTATTCTAAGATAGCAACATAAAACATCCTTCAATAAAATAATGTTAATAAGTCCTTAAACATTTTAATAAACCATCTCCACATAATCCGTTCTTTGTTTAAGTAGGTTGATAGATTTGGGAGTGTGCCAATTGGCCAGAGATAGAAACCCGACACAGCAGTTTTTATATAGTAGTTAACATAACTTCTTCTGTTGGGTATGATGTACTGTACTGTCTTAGGTCTGCCGTGAACTGCCGACATCCTCCCGTGCTCTCCTTCACGGACGTGCCACAGGGATCTGGGAATTAGTCATTACAGCAATATCCCTACCATGTACTCCAACATTTTCAGGGGAGGGATTATAATTTGATAAAAAATGTCCCTCCGCGTACTCAAATTTTATCAGACCTCCCCTCACATAAAAATGTATAATGTTACAATGAATATACACAGGTTTATGAAGCTTGTGTCATTATTATCGAAATAAAATACACCCATAAAACGTCTGAAATATATATCCAACCATTACGAGTTATCAGGTCCCTGCTGTCATTGCCCTAATGTGATAGTGTAGTGCTAGCTGAACCTGGCTGAGAAGACTATAAAAACACACGCAGTGGTATCGTGATCTGACAGGGTAAGTTTTATTATATCATGTTTCTGTTAAAATATGAAATAATAACAATAATGGTCCGGATTATTTGTATCATGAACGACTGAGGCGGAATGGAGCAAAAACAGATTAAGTCTGATTCATTCTAGTCATACAGAATGACTGAACTTTGAGTACTTTTATATTTTGTTTTGGTGGTATAAAACGGTCTGCGGATAACCGGAACTTCAGTTGCACGGTCCACTTGTTTTGTTGACTTCTGCGATTCTGATAAGAGTCGGAGTCGTGTTTTTATGAAATGATAAAAAATTTGATGTATTTCTTAGAAATTTTATGTTTGAGATGTTTTATGTTTTAATATTCACCAGTTTTTTAACAGTGCAATTACGATACCTGTTTACATCCTGTATACTTATTTTCTTATCTGGTTACCACAATATTATATCTTAGATTTGTCAATCCTACCTTCATTTAGAATGTTCTGATTGGATTAAATTTGATCACATCACATTGAATAAGTAAAATGATTCACCGAAATTGGAAGGTGAGTGAAATAACCCCTTGGAAGCTCCGCATGAGACCGGAAGTGGACGTCGTCTTCAACGTCAACCAAGAATAACAACGATGTGGCGTACATTAATCAACGGGGCCATGACATGTTGTTGATTTGTCAGTGACAGCTGTCAGACGTATTTAGTAACGTTGTTGGCAAATAACTTTATGCGTTACTTTTACCAGAGATTAATATTACTTAAACATGTTAAATTGAATGGATTTATGAATCTATTTTGATTTTGTTCGATATGATAAAATAAGTATGTCTCTATGTGTTGGTAAACTCCTAGAATTGTCTCCACGGACAGAGTTATTTTCTCTCTGGCTTCTCCCTCGAAAAAGAGCTCTTTTCAGGGAGCTAATTCTAGATGTATCAATTCACAGAGGACCGTAATTGTATGATACTTAGATGATGTCCAGTATATTGTTAAGATTACTTACATGTATATTGAACCTATAAAAGAAAATGGTAGCTTACCTAAATTGCTTTTGTATAGAAAGCGTGAATAAATGTCATCAGAACATGGCCTATCAAGGGATCTTGTCAGATCCCCTTTCACACGGAGTGAGAGTCAGGGCCTATATCAGATTTGTCTTTATCAAACGTCTTTTTTTGTCACAACACACACATACCAGGGTTGCATGCAAAATAAAGGCATGATACATTCACTTCATTTATCATCAATTTATTCCTAGGATTTGGAATATCGGTTGCCATGGTAAACGTCGATGAATTAATACCCAAACTAGGAGGGTTTGGGTACTACCAAAAGAGGTTGCTCCTGGTGCTTACAGTTCCGACAATTTTAGCAGCATTATTCATGATCATGCTAGTGTTTGCACTATATACACCGACTCACAGGTAAGTTAATGAATTTCAACTGACATACCGAGATGAATTCATGTATTGTACGACTGGTGTTGACGAGAGTATCAATGTTATGTAGATTCAACAGATCCAGAGATTAAAAACATACAACAGAATGAGTTTATTTAAAATGCAGGTATTTCTTTTATTTTTATGGAATACATATTTTAATTTATATCTGTTTTGAACCTGAGATTTATCTTATCATCATTCTTTGAGCTTCGATGAAAAACATTTTTCGAATACATTGTGGTTTTGATTCCTTTTGATGTGGGTATTATTTGTGAGAGCTGATAATGTTTTTGTTTAAATATTTGTGGTTAGTATGTAGAGTAATGACTGATTTTCAGACTTGCATTAATTAATTCATTCATTTATTCATTCATTCATTCATTCATTCACCCACCCATTCACTCACTCACTCACCCACCCACTCACCCTCATTACTGTATCGTCATATATGCTTTATGTTTACCAGATGCAAGTATCCAACAGAAGTCAATACTACCAATGCTTCTGCAAATATTCGTTACATTGACTCCAAATGCACTCTGCGTCCTGAAGATGAACACATAAACACTTCTCTATCTAATAGTTCAACCCTTACCGCACAAATGACATGTTCAGAATGGGATTATGATGAGGATGTATTCAAGGAAACGTTCACCACTACTGTAGGTATACCAGTATGGGGACACAGAATGCTATTTTAAATTAATCACTCACTTGTCATTTTGTTCAATGCCTTAATATGGTAATGACATACATGATATAAGAAAGATGAGTGATATAAGACACGTATTATCCTTAACTTAAGATTTTTTCTTTAACTTTTGTGACGCTTCTCTATGTGATATCGTAAGTTCTGGAGTTCCTTACAGTGTTCGTTAAACTGGGCCATATCGTGTCATAAAACAACAGAATATCACCATTTCTTCTATATTGTAATGTAGATATAGTCTCTGAGATTTGCAATTGTCCATAACTGGAATTTATGGATCAGCGAAATATGCTTTCGTTTATTGTCAATTCATTACAACACACTGAAACGTTTACTTAAAATTTTATATTTTTGTTTCCAAAAGAAGCAAAGTATTTAATATTTCTTATTGATTTAATCAGAAGGATTTAAGTTTTTAGTATTCAGTAATGCGATTTAAAATTTGTTACTCTGGATGATATTGAATATTCTTACTGCTAGTAATATTTCTGTTTATTTTTGTTTAGCTACATCTTATTTTTTCATACATTTAGATATTGACATTCGTTTCCCTAAATTATTAATTATCATTACAAACCTACATGATTTGTTGTTGTTTGATTGGTTCGTTGTTTGACTAGATCAATCAATGTTCCATTAACAGCTAAGTCCAGGGAACAGTAAAATCCCAATAGAATGAAAAACGAAATTGGCGACGAGAATATATTATTGTTTAAATAGCAGCTATTCATTAAAACATATATGAAGTATGAATGACTATATACGAACACAAAATGTAAATATTCTTTATTTGGAATACCACTAGCTGAGCGAGAAGGATCTCACAGTGGCCCTGTCAATATAAAAAGCCACTGATAATTAATTGGCTATTCTTACGGCACATGTCTTTACATTATTGTATTTTATATCAACAGAAATATTTAAAACATATGTACACACGAGTCTGAAGTATGATTTGTTATTTTGATTTCTGTGTATTTAAGAGGGACGTAACGCCCACAGAATAAATATTGCATAACCACTCCATACAAAGAATGGAATAATATTTATGTTTCGGTTTTTTTACTTTAAATATCCTTGCTAAAACATTCATTTGGAAGTCCGCCCTCGCAGTTTGCGGTAATTCAAGCATAAGGTAATATTTTGTAGGACTAACTATCCAAAACGTTTCCATTGAATGTGGCAGTTTCACTCACTTGAATTAATTTGGCCCCTACTGATCTTGGCAATGTATAAATGTTTTACTGTGGATAATAAAATAACCTTGTGACCTTTTTTAAAACAATACGGTATACAATACATATGCACATGTTTTATTCGCTATAATTGACGGCCTGTTCAGCTGATTAATTTCTACGGTATTATGCATATATTGCCGTTTTGAAGTTCAACTAATAAGACGAAAATTCCACACAAGATGGGGCTGATAATGATGGTTTCATTTCTTTTACAGCATAACCTTGTGTGTGGAGAAGGCTTCAAGATCTCTCATGCGCAAATGATATTTTACTTCGGTGTTGTAGTAGGGGACATACTATTTGGGCAAATATCTGATTTGTAAGTTTATTGTTGTGTTTTGTATTGGTAATGTTACCGTTTCACTATTCTCATTATTTTGATAGTAAATGAGTATGATGTTGTACGTCTCAGGCGGATTGGTTGTTGATTAATTTAATTTAATGTCCTGTTACTTTAACGGCTGGAGTCGTGAAGACCCCCCCCCCCCCCCACCCTCCCCCATGTATGTTTTTTCTGTATTGATTGTGTATGTAGTGTGTTGTGATATTGTCATTGTGTATCCATATAGTTTCGAAACTCCTACCATTTCATTACACCATATGTCTAATACATACTGTAGGAGCCACCAACCAGTTTCCTCAGCACTTACAGTATACCGACAACGTGGCTACGGACGCACCACTCATGTCAACAAAAAAACCTTACTATTATAAAAAGATGAGGAGTAAAAATTATATATCCCAAATGTAGCCCCCTTTTGCCAACCTTAAATTGTACTACTAAATTGACGTCAAAAGAATATATTTAAGAACTCGGATTAGTCCTTCCGTACTTGCTTTGGAATTATTTCACTTTAAAGTAACTAATCCTGATATATGGTACTTTTGACGAGAATAGGCAACGTATTGTTTGTTTATTTTCCAGTATTGGACGAAAAAAGACCTTGGTTCTGACCATGTTTATCCTGTTGGTATCCGGACTATCAGGATCATTTTCTCCGGAGTATTACAGCTTTGTTGTTATACACTTCGTCGTTGGAGCAGCCTGTAAGGGTTGCTTAGTACTGGCCTTTGTGATGGGTAAGTGTTATTCAATAATACATATTCACATCGACCACATCCCGTAATCGTCGGCGTTCTCACCCTCGTACTCCCTGTCCTCTCATTCCTCCTTACTATATTAGACGTCTTTCACCTTCCTTCATTAGTTGAATTCCTTCTTTATTTCTGAAAATTGATATTCTCCTATGTCTCAACAAAAGATATCTTTTCGACTCCCATGATTTAGTTTTGTTATTGAAATTTTACGTTGTTCTAATTAATGAATTATATTTACATCAATCTAATTAGACGGTCCAATACAAGATGTAATAACACTCCACCCGGGGTCACCCCAGCAAGCTTCCCGCTGATTAGGCCACCACAACATTTGCACACTGAGGTGACCGCGAATGGGGAATTGTTAGATCATACATCGGAGCGTATCGTTTAGCATAGTAGTGGAGCGGAATTACAAGTCTTATTTTAATAAGATAATAATCAAATGTACTTAAAAACAATTTATTGTTTTGTAGGCTTCGAATTCGTTGGTCCTGACATGCGTGTGTGGCTTGGTCAGGCTATTAACATTGTTTTCGCCCTGGCGCTTTGCTTACTGTGTGGTTTGGGGATCCTTATCAAAGATTGGCAGTATATACAGATCACTGCATCCATGCCAGCCATCCTATTGATACCAACGTGGTTGTAAGTGTTCGTCCAATACAAAAGTGAAATAAAACAAGAATATTTTCATATGAACAATATGGTCATAATAAATGTCGCAAGACGTTTATTAATGAAACTTGATGTCAATATCGAGGGTCTTTTTGTATTAAACAATGATGAATATCAACATATAAGAGTTATGATAAACTTATCGAGTATTGAACTACAAACCAAGAGAAATTTAACATTACACAAATTTTGCCTTAAAAGGTGGATAGAAAACGGTAGCTGCTTGAGATGCAAACCATGCAAATCGTGGTCAAATCCAGGTTGAATTACAATTTATATAAAAAAAATCAACGGTATCTTCAGATGCAGTAAATGGACGTCTTGCTTGTGCAATGAAACGATGAAACAGTTAAAAAGATTAAAGGCAATTTAACATGAGAATGTAATTTCTTTACCTCAAAATTACACTGTATATCCAGCTGTTTTTCTCTTATCTTCAAGTACATGAGTGTGAAATAGAATTCATTTAGCTTGTTTTTAAATAATACGGCATAACTATTTCAGTATTATAGACGAGTCCCCCAGATGGCTTATAAGTAAAAACAGAATGGAAGAAGCAAAAACTGTTCTTCAAAAGATTGCACGAACTAACCAGGTGACACCCCCAGATAATCTATTGGAGCATCTAGAACTCGAAAAATGTACATACACTGAGGAGATATGGAGTTTGTTTAAAAACCGCACACTGGCTGTCCGCACATTGGTTGTGTTCTTCAATTGGTGAGTGGGAAAGAAAATGTTATTAATCGGTGAGTGACGCCTCGGAAAGGTTATGCCATCAATTTGTGTATCAATTGGCATTTCTATTAAATAAGCGAATTCAAATACCAAGCGAAAATCAAGACATAGTGAGCGCGTATATATACCAAACACCGGATAAGTCTGAATTCTAGACCCAACTAATAAGATCCAGATTCGAAAAAGTGAAAATGAGACACCGCAAAACTTACAGAATTTGTATATATATTATATTATTTCTTTATTGCCTATGTTCTTTTCTTAATTGCATCATAAATGAAACAAATATTGTCTTACAATACGTGTTTGTCATATCCCTACTATATGTTTATTTTTATTATGCACTAGGTTTGGACTAGGGATGACCTATTACGGCGTATTTCTTCACGCCGAAAATTTAGGAGGAAATTTTTACCTGGCTATATTTCTGCTATCAGTGATAGAAATTCCTATACTTCTAGTCAACTTGTACCTGCTTAATAAGTTCGGGAGGAGGAAAGTTCATTGTGTAACTATGATGACTGGAGGTCTAGCATGTATATGTACCATATTCCCGGTCATATATGGAGGGGAAGGTAAGATGAATAGAGGTAACACAACTTATTTCTCTCGAGTTAATTATTTTTTAAAGCTAAAAAAACACAATATTTAAAGTGTCTTTTGCAACTTTTAAAAAATAATTAACGAGAGATGTTCTTTTATATATATTTTAGCGATGTTAGAATCATTTATTGAATGCAAATTCGCATGCTTTCGAAATCAAAATAGATGTACTGATATGACCAACATTGCGAAAAGCCTAATTAATATTAGAAAACGCATTTTCATTAATATTTCATTATCATCAAATTTATTTTATAAATAACATCGTTATTTGTATAATTAAGATTAATTTACCTCTATGAAACCATAACGAGCCATCGTTATCAAGTCCAAAACACAATCAATCGCGGACTATATGCTCGCAAACAAAGTGCATTAAGTCAAAGTTCAATTTCTCCCCCAATCAAAATAATGAAAGGTGTCATTCCACCAGTGGAATATCAATATATTTATCCAACACCCAGAACATTTATGCAATGGCCTGAGAGTGGAATAACACGAGATATTGTGGTAGAAAGAAAAAAATTTAACAACGTCAATAAAACTTCATCTATTGAATCTGCATCAATACAAAACATATATCAAACATATCCAGACCCGACGTCTATGGTTATCGGTACTTTTTTTTAGTAAATAAGCTTTATCCGCATTACTATTATAAGCACGGGTAACATAGCTGCTTTTAATCATTTATATGAATTATGTTCACCTGCGTGTAGCAAAACATCTGCAAAATCATAACTGATATTTAATGATTCAATCTTATTCAGAACTCCAACCGCTGATTCTTGCACTTGCTGTCATTGGTAAAATGGGTGCATCCGGAGCCTTCGGATCGATTTACGTCATTTCCGGAGAAGTGTTTCCAACGGTGGTCCGAAATGGAGGCGTTGGTGCTAGCTCTAGTTTTGCTCGGATTGGATCGATGGTGGCTCCGTACATAGCAAAATTGGTGAGAGCTACACTCCATTATACTCCAGATTTAAATTACTATTAGATCTCTGATTATACATGTATTATACCTGATAGGTTAACGTTACGTTTTATTGGGTTTCACACTTAAATGATATAGAAATATCACCATCCGTGCATATCAAATATTCAAAATGTACGTAATATATTTATGGAAACAAAATTACGAATAAAATGGCAATAACAATACCAAATTCATGTGTGCGTAGTTTACACTGAATAAATTTAAACATTATTCAGTACGAATATTCATTCATTATGTCTGATTCGTAATCATCTTCTTACATCTGCGTAACATCTACGTATTGATTGTAGAGAAACTAATGACGTAACGACAAGATCAGACATACAAATACGAAATAATTAAGTGATATTAACAGTTATCATAACAGTTCAGTCAAATATGTTGATGATTCTATTTACAGGGTGCACATAGTGTTCACAGTTATGGTAAAGCTATTCCCCTGATCGTATTTGGAACTTGTTCTATCACTGCTGGACTCTGTGCCTTACTATTACCAGAAACAAAAGGATGCAGACTACCAGACACAATAGAGGAAGCTATCGACTTCAAACTGTAATTATAAACTAACGGGGATGGAGGGACCTAGTACGACTAGTAATAAACATATATATTTTTCGTAAACGAATAAAAAATTCAACTACAATCAGTTTTCACCTGCACTTTAACTTTCTAAAAGGATGTTAATGTAACTTCATTTACGCGTAAAATCATTATTTCTTGGGTTTATTGGTGAGTTTTAATATTATAAGACTCTTTCATATGTGAATATGAAGGATAGGTATATTCTACCCGAGGATCACAAAATGTAGTAAAACCCGAGGCTTGCCGAGGGTTTTGCAACATTTTGAGATCCCGAGGGTAGAATATCCCTATCCTTCATATCCACTTATGAAAGAGTATTTTTCTTTCATACCTCGACGTATTATTGCAATTTTACAAGCATGATATCCCGCCATTTTGAAATAAATTCGAAGAAATCCACGACTGGAAGTCAATTTTCCATACATGAAAAATTACTTGATATTTTCGACACAAATGCCGTTGCTTGCATCTTTTATAGTAAAACCAGTCCATTTTGTGAAAAAATGTTAAAATTTACCGAGGAAATAGATTTTGTTGACGCCGTGACGTCACGAGGTTTTATTGCATGGGTAGCCATGCAAGACAGTCTCAGGCGACATGAGCATATTGCCCTAGACCAGCCAGTATTCCACGTGTAGGTATGAAAGACAAATTTGTATTTATCTTCTGAAGACTTTAAACAATAACCATAGATATTAAGTAGGTGTCACAATACATGCTATATATGAATTGGGGGTTAAAGATGAAGAAGACATCTATTGGTTTTATTTTTTTTTTATTTGCAGGCTTCGCGAAGACGATGACATTGTAATTCAACCCATGGAGACCAGGGAAATCAATACAAACCAAACTTCGCAGAATGGAAATTGATAACAGCAGGCTAATGTTTAACATGGTTTCATGGAAATATCATTTTCACGCAGCTTTTGGTTCGAACTGATATCAAATGAAATAAGTTGCTGGTTGACTTTCATTTTAATTTTTTGATATATTTTGGTTAAATGATTTTCAGGTATTGTTCATTACAACATTCGAAATAGAATAAAACATATCAAACAGTTTTTGTAGTTTTTATTTTGGCCTTGTTATCATGCTAAGTTATATTATACAATAAAAATATATAATGTTTCAAAAATAAATTAATACAAAAGAATATAAATATTGAGATCAAAACAAATTTTAAATATACATATTCATACATGTGTGTATGTGGGTTTGTGTAAATAATGACAGAGTATGCCCGGTTTCGCGCTGCAAGAATAACATTAATAATTCAAAATTGTATCAATGTTATCATCACAATTTGTAAAGTATCATAAATAGCCACTGTTCTGTCGTCCGATGATACTCGTGTAACGGCATTCAAATTCCATTGTCTACATTATTCCGGAAAACAATATTTGCTATACAAAGTCACAAGGAATACATATATCTATTTCCTCTTTTTTCGCCGTTCGTACATAACGCTTCTTTTGCAATCGTCTGTCCGGTTTATCCGTTCACTTAGTCCTTCCAACTGCAGAAAATATATAAAACAAACATGCATTTAGACATTTGTGAACATCCGAGTCAACTGACAAAAGATGAAAAAATACATGATTTAAGAAAACAAAAACAAAACATTAGAAGATATTATGTGGGTTATAAAAAAAATCCCCGGCTAAATGGCGTGTGATCAACATTATAGAAGTATTTTACAGCAAGCAGGATGATATTGAATGCTCTATATTTCTACTAGTTGTGAAAGACAAGAACGTTATCTATTTACTTCCATGATATTTATCAGCTTAAATAATAACTATGAATAGAAGATCATGTGTTCAAACTACAAGTCGTGTAATATGTTATACTATTGAGATCCACGGACCAAAGACTCGCAGTTTCCAATGGCTTACGAATTGTTGGAAAATGGTATATTAAGGATGTACTCCTCTGAGAAGTCAAAATTTTCTTGCAACTTTTTTTCTCCTATAGATTTTTTGGAAATAGGCGTTCTTACTATAAAAGAAAATGGAAGAAAAAACTGATGTGCTCGTTTTTGAGCTATTGTTACTCAAAGATACCTAGTTGACAAAATATTGGATATTATTGGAATTTTGCCGTTTTGACCATATGCACAAGACATAAAGCCATACTATTCTTATGAATATTTGATATGTATGAATGTGTGTAGAATTTATTTTATCGTAGTTTTCTTTCAAAATATACCAGTTTTGATTGATAATGATAATATTTTTTCTCAGAATTACAATATATGCTACCTTTACACCTTAATTTTCGAGCTACAAAATGCAACATTTTTAGCCATTTTTGCCAAATTAAACCCTTTATAGAAAAAGTTCTGGTATTAATATTTTGTATATCAATAGGGAAAGGGTTTTTCTTTCTAAATCAGACAGAAAGAAGGGGGGTCCGTTTGCTTACTTTTTTGCTGTTTTTGAATATCTATTATTTTTCAGTATTTTAGAGTCAAAATTAAAAGTAATCAAATTACCATTAAATGTAAATAATAAGTGAGAGAGGTGTATCATTTCACACATCAATGCTCAATATTTTAAATGCCACGAACCTAGTAAAGATTTACAACAAAAATTAGCTCGATACAGCTAAAAATGCTGGCGCAGTGGTGATCTAAGTAAAACCAATTTCAGTAAAAAAAAGGTAAAACTGTGGCTCTACTCAAAGCGAAACAAGACACAATTTCTTAAAATCCCCATATAAGATAAATCTACTAAAAATAGAAATGTAATTTTTTGACAAAATTTGCAACTGGCAACTTGCTACAGATATTGATAAATTTTATTTGAAAATCTCATAACTTGATTTATGTCGAAACGAGACTTCAACGGGACTGAAACTTTAGAAGAATACATCCTTAATGATATAGTAAGTACTTAAAGAATAATGAATACATTAATATGTTAATGGTGAAAGAAAATAGAGGTTTACTGAATAAGATACACTAAAATATATTCATTTCTATGAAAGGTCCATTCATTGGTAATTACATTCAATGTGTAAATGTAAACTTGTTATATCAATGACAATAATACAACTGTATTTTTATTCCATGCCTCAGATGTAAATAACAATTGCCACCACTTGCATCCAGCTTTCCCGTATGCGCTTCATTAATATCCGTTATATAACGTTATACTATTTTACTGAGTTTTTCCTTGAATTAAATCAGGACTGTATGAGCATAAATGGTCAAACTGATATACTGTCTAGCCGGTTATTTTCGCAAGGATTGTACGTTCACGATTTCGTGGCACATTGCTACGATACAAAATTTGATCTGCGAAATAACGAGAAATGGTTGAATGATATCTACTTTTGAAACCCATATCCCGAAAATTTAAAACCGGTAACATAGGATTTTCTCGTTTTTAGATCAAATCCGCAAAAATAATCGGCTATAGGGTAAGCAGACATAAATGTTTTCCGATCGTTCATAATTATGTTTCCCTGGTAGAAATCATAGTCATATTGTACTAGGTTAAACTGGGTAAAATTATCAAAAGTGTGTTACTTTTTATGTACGGACTACGTCATTATAGGCTCTTTATCATACGTACATTGAACACCTGGACCCGGTTATTAAAAATATGGAATTTCCATCCCCATGTCTTATTTGCTGCAAACCGGGGATTAAATCTATACTAAAATCAGTCAGTAAAGGTAAATAATGCAGTTCTTAAGAATCTTTTAAATTAGTTATTTTAGTAAAGGTAAATAATGTAGTTCTTAAGAATCTTTTAAATTAGTCACTTTACCTTTCCGAAACGGCTTTAATTTTTTTAAAATGGGAATGTAAAACAAGATCGATCATTTTTTAGAGTCACAAAAATTATTAACTTTCCGTTTATACTACATTTATCATCACCTTCTGAACAATTGAATTAAAATAAATAAAATGTTTATTTTCATAACGCGGGTCGTATTATGTTTCCCGCCGTCGTCCTAAATACCGGGCGGTAGTTGACTATCACTGCGCCAGACGGCAAAACAGCGAATTGACTCTCCACTGTTTTCATATATAACGCAGGAAATCTTGCATATGTTTGGTGTCGTAACCTTATTTTAGGTCATCGGTACGCATTTTCTGATGTTATTAATGTTTTTTAAGAAACTTTTATATTTTGCTCCGGAAAGGTAATGGGCCTTTAAGAATCTTTTAAATTAGTCACTTTATCTTGATTTGTAAATTGTCGTTAAACTGTGATTACCTTTTGAACAACTGGGCTCCTTTCGTTACATTATTTGATTTTATTAAAAATGGTTCTTACCTTTTGGAGGAGTTGTTCGCCAACCTTTTTTAATTCCAGCAATGTGTATTGAACATTCCGTTTAGTTCGAATATAGGTGACATTGGCAGGGTGACCTATTCAGAAACATAGAAATAAAATTAATTTAATATCAAAATCAAACAATAAAAATTATTAGATATGTTTTTGAATTTTTTTCTATCTATTTTTTATAGAAAAAATCTCCTTCTGCCTTATATATAGTATGACTAAATGATTGACAAACAACAAAATATCTTTTACACTCACCTTTTGTAAACATCAGTGTCAATGTTGAAAAAAGGATAAAAAATAACATGAATTTTCTATGCATCGTGTTGTTTTGAATTATGGAAACAAGTAAAATTGCGTTTATCGGTATCATCGTATGGTACCCGACACCCGTGTCTGTATATATATACTACTACACACCCACACAGTACAGATACGTATACACGTTGAAATAGGGGGAACTACTGTACCCATCCTTGCGGGTCGGTATAGTTACACTGACACAAGGTGATTCATGTGTGTTAATTATAGTGTTAGGACTCTATATTTTAGCATTCAATTTGATGATAGTATTTTCGTTTTGTTTGTTCTTGTTTACATACATGCATAAGGATTAGTTTATGGCATGGTATAGCTCAATGCTGAATTTACTCCGTCCTTACTTTGATGTTAAGTATCGATTTCGGAAGATGATATTTAACCACTTTGAAATAAATACATATTGTGGGAAATAATAATAAATTTAATCAAATCTGTATGGGAGGAGTCAATCGTAAGATATAAATATGATCCGATATTATTTAGATAAACCGACAATGTGAAGTCGCCTACATCAACATGTCCCAACCGCTTAGGAGTTGACATGTTTTAAAACGAAAACAATGATGTTTATAGTCAATCATGTCATAGTATTCTTGTGACTGTATTATCATTATGTAAAGATCCTCATAAATTCATATACGTATGGGATCTACGATGAGATTCATATAAAACATCAGATAAAATAACAAAAAAACAACCTGAATTTCGTAGGATTTCAACGTCAACATGTGATGTAAAAAACTACCGGAAGCAGCCAATTTTTCACGATGTCCTGTAATACTGTAATTTTAACGCTGCATTACTTGAAAATGCCGAAATTATCAGGTAAAAGTTTCATTTTCCCTCCATTATCAGTGCCCGGAAAATGACATCAACATTCAAGATGAATAGCGCAGAGTTCGGAAGATGAAAAATAACATCTTCGCGAAAAGTTCCCGTACCTCTTCATTAATGAACTCAGTCCTGGCATCAGGTCATCATTTCTTAATGTCATTTCATTGTTTATATCGGACGTAACAATAGATGTCAAGTCCGGTACAACCAATGAAATTCGCTGCATATTGTACATTAGTGGTAAACATATTTTTCTATATTGGATTCAGTACTTCCTTTTTTAATTCTCCTGAAAGAACATTTTCTCTATAAAACGTGGAAATGTAAATACAATCAATAATATATCATTAGAAGTATCATTTTCCTCTATATATTTGTTTTTCAAGAGAAGTGCATTTTCTTCTAAATAAACTGACTCATCGGAATACGAACCAACAAACCATCCTGTGTCGAACACATTCATATCATAATATCCCGTTTTCAATGGTTTCTGGAGTTTCCCTAATTTCTACGTTGCACACATAAGGCCTACACTTAACTTCTTGTTATAAGATGGATCTGATATGGAACATATTGTATTAAATTGTACGTAGGCCTATAATCAAAATCTGTTTCAGTGACATGTTTCCATAAATATGCGAAGATGGTGTAGGTTACATGTTTATTTGATTTACAATGTACTTCAAATGGACAATTTTTCACATAATTCTACAATAATTAGTATTTAAACTCGATCATGAAAAACGCCCTCGTAAAGGATGAGTAAACAGGATAAAAATGAGCTACATCGAAATATCCATGAAAAGCAATATGAAGCATTTGCGTTTTTTGCGTATCACACTAAAACTTAAAAGTCAATTTTTGAACAACTTTGTTGTAACTCACCACAGACCTCCACATTGCATACCAATCATTCCACAAATGCCAATGAAACACCGGATGGGGTAGTTAGTTTGATAAGATTAGTGGGCGTATCTTCGGGTCTGTGCTGGTGTTGTACATAGATTGTATTTATATTTATATATAAATATGGGGTGTTAGCTGACTTCCACTCTTTAATTTGTTTGTTTGTTCGTTTTTTATTAAATTAACGTCTTATTATCAGCCAGGGCCATGTAAGGACGTCCTCCACTCTAAGATATATGATATTTAAATTATTCAACACATTATCATCACAAAGCCTATTCATATCAAGATAAAACACAAATAATGCAATATAATGCAACTTCTGTAACTGTATCTACCGCGTAAATAGATTTAGTTGTTATACTTTTTAGTTTCCAGTTAATGCTAACAAACCAATATAGGCTGAGATGAATGTTAGAATAACCCATACCAGTGGAACATATTTTGCCAAGTTTTAATTTGTAAAGTAGGAAGACATATATTTCATACTTAGTTTAACTATAAAGTATTAATGCTCACTTTCGATACTCATCCAATCATTCACCAACAGCGTTATAACGATGTACAGCAAATCCTTATCTAGAACGAATATACGTACCCGGCCTAATATACCGTATTAAAGACATCATTTCCTGTCTAGACGTCGTTAAAGCTACTATGTTGCAACTTATCCTTACCAATAAAAATAATTATTTTATCAATTGATTCAAATACCAAGTATTTCTTTGGTGATTAGCCAAGCACGAGGAAAATTGATGATGTGTATTTATTTCATTTTTGTATTCTTTTGAAGTTTATTTATGTTGGTATTTCAAAGAGAAGAATGCTTTTACCACGTACCCCGGTTTTAATATCCTTGATATACCATTACAATGTTCTAATTTCAGTGATTGTCTTTAATAAAGCCATTTGTTTGATTTATATGTTTCGTCCTCACGTAGAATGACTCTCATTCATCATACTGTACACCAATTTATCATTTTTCCTTCTCATACATTTTACACACTTTACTTTGTTGAATTCATTTTATTAAGGCAAGTGATTTTTATGAAATTGTTAGGGAAACAACGTGACATTTTTCACTCTCATTTAGTTACACAGGCAAAAGTGCCACGCATGAAATACATGTGAAAAACGCATGATTCTCATGCGAAAATTTCATGCGTATTTGAGCTGTAAAGAGCACACCTGTATCTCATGCGTAAAATTCATATGAGAATCATGCGTTTTTTCGCATGATTCTCATGCGTAGAATTCCACATGCGTAAATCATGTGTAGCCAAATATGAGAATCATGCGAGAAACGCACGATTCTCATGCGTAAATTTCAACATGCGTAAATCATGTGTAGCCACATATGTAAATCATGCATATCACATGCGTTGCACGCATGTAAATTATATCATATGTAAATCAGCCGAAAAGTGCCACGCATGTTTTTCACATGTATTGTATATATGTGAATGGTGATGCATATCACACATGTAAATTATGTCATATAGTGTAATATATTTCTCTTGCATTTTATATTTGTAATTAATTAATCAAATTATGTATGTAAAATACAAAAAAGAGCACATTTAATAAATTTGTGAATTATTTGTCCCATGTCTAGACATTCTATCATGATGATAAGAAAAACTCTCCAATTGTTCTAGAACTTCTCTAGAAATGTACTATATATAACAAGAACGCATTCCATGTCAAATGTCATATCTCGCATTATGTTCTTGTAACTTAGCAATACAATCCTATGTCAAATCTCAAATTATATCAAAATTTAATTTAAGGAACAGACAAAAAACTCATCAGATAAGATGAAAATTATTCATTTCAATTTGATTATGCACAAACAATCAAAAGATACACTGTAAAACAAAATTAATTCTCCATGCATATCCTAAATAACACATACAACACTTTATATGTAGTTAAATAGTCAGTCTTTAAGTGTGACACATTAAGCTTTCAACTATCTATGCCTTTTGCCTTATTATTTCAACACTAGATTCACTACTGGATATCAAAGTCCATTTCCTGTCTTCCAGTTAATTTAAATGTTCAGTCTTTTATTGTGGGATAAAAACACTTTTTCCAACAAGGCTTGTCATCCTAACAAGTTGATTTCATTGAAAATGTCCTTTTCAAATTAAGCTGTTTTCATGTCAATGCCAGTTCAAGTTCCCATGATCAACTTTCTGGATGCTGAGCTGATCCATTGATGACATCTGAACCATTTGCATTCTACCTATTATTGATCAATAAATGGTGTAACTTGCATAACACAGCTTCACAATTTTGCAGTTTTTCAGCTCCTCCAGTTGCTTGCCTCTTTTCATGTTTCCTTTCACTGTAAAAATCAAAATGGGAAAATATTACATAGGGCATTGTACAATAATCTATTAAATTTCACGGATGAACAATAATTACCGGTAACACAAAGGCATAATCAGCACATGTATGTACATGCATGCACAACTAGAAAACTGGAAAGTCAGGAAGGGCCCTGATAAATGACTGACCCACAATAAGGATATATCAGACTCTAACTTAAGCAGGGCCCCTTGATATATGCCATATGTTTATCAGTTAGGCTTAAAATAAAATATTGTTTCTTTGCCTAAACCTGACAGACCCACTTGAAAACCACTGACCCAAACTATTTATGTAAGTTTCAATTTTATGTTATTGAAATATTTTTAACCTGTTTTCATGGATGTCAGTCAGATATTCCTTTTTTTGTTGGTATGCTTGCCTCATAAAAGTGTAGAACCTAAAATGTAGCTCTGTACAGTGCTATCACTTTACTAAAGCAAATTTTCACAAAAAGATTGGTCTGCACTTGAATGTTTGCTTACTGATTAATTCATCAGGCAATATATATTATATTTACCTTGAATGAAAATTAAATTGTCCTGTATTGTAGCCTTCTCTGTCTGTCACAGGAGCTGGAGATTACATTGGTGGTATCAACCTAAAAATCAACAACCATGTTCATTTTTTTTCGAAAAAAAAATCAAAGGATTACATAAGTAATAACATTGATTAAGAAGACAAATATCTATGAAACTTCAATAAAACTTATCTAATGTATCAATGCGTATCGCCCATTTAAAAAATATTGTTTCAAAATATCTTAAACCGGTAATATTCCAACTAAAGCTTTATACAAATAAATAACTTTAACACTAATTAACAGTATTTATTTTATACGCCAAATAGCTTACAATCATTTCGCTACATTAATAACTAATGTACCGAAATGACTCTCGCTTGTACCGAAACGACTCCCTTTGTACCGAAACGACTTACATGTAGGCACCTAGTAACTGTACAACTCGGCACCGAAACGACCTGATTAATTCTGACTCCAGATTTATCTCATGTATTCATGGTATTGTTTTACTTCCTAAACATTTTGAGCATAAAAGTTTGATTTTGCATGCCTATATTTATTTTGTAATGTTGCAACGACACACTGTATTTTTTTAGTTAAACTGATGCCGATCGCGAGTGACAGTGGCTCATCACTGACTGCATGTTCTGATCACCATTATTTAAAAAAAAACAAGCATTGTGATTCTAATCAAAAACTGTTAAGTTGACTTACAACGGGTTAGGCCCTATATGCCTCATCCAGTACAACTTACCATGTATTGTTCAGCTGTTATTCAACTGCTGTCAACATTCGTCAAGTCCGTTTGTCAGCGTCCTTCGCGATCGGTTCCGGGATGGTGTAATTTCCGAAACGACATAATCCGGATAGCATATTACGTGAAGATATACCGACATTTTTCAATTATTAGATTGAAAAATAATAATCCTTTTAATTGCTACTTATCTTTAAGAATTATTTTAAAAAATAACCTAACTTTATTGGCTGAACTAAAATCAGCGAGTATTATTTTTGATGTAGATAGATATGTCCGGAATACACTTGATTCCAGTTGTTAGAATGTTTAGTGACGTCAGAAACGTCACAGTCTTGTGCAAGTCCGGGATTCCATCCTAACAGGCTTTGAAGCCATGATCAGTGACCACAAAATATTTATAATTAGATCTAGGATATTTCCATTATAATTTTTAATGCATATTTGCAATTGTAATGTTATACTGAATGGTAGCCTATTTAAGCTTATATTTTCAGGTTATTTCTAAAGGACACAAAATTAAGGTCACTGTTCAAATCCTAAACATGACCATAATATTTGAATATTTTGCAATTTGCTTAATTAAAAAAATCAGTCTACATCCGTCCCTTTGTATTAGATCAAATATTGCTGACAGATATGGTTCCTAATGGCTAATTAGAATTTAAATCCTGATATATTCTAGCTCGGGATACCATTATGTTTTACATTGAATACATGTATATATATATATCAAATGCAGTTATATGGCAGTTATTAAAATATTTTAATAATGTTGCATTAAGTTATATTTGGAAAGTAAAAAAAAAAAAAAAAAAATCATACGGCCGGACTTATTTTTACACAAAAGCAATATTTGGTATCAATTTCATGTCTTGGTTCATTAAAATCTGTTCTCAAAGATATGTTTTGATCCTAATTTTCGTGTGGAGTTTTAATGTAACCGTTTGTTGTTTTTTTTTTAAATATTTTTCAAATATGACGCACCTATACACTAACAAATAACTTAAGCCTATATTTGTTTTATAGGGCCGGTTTCATATTTACACAAAAGCAATATTTGGTATCACTTTCATGACAACAAGTTCTCGTTTCTTTAAAAATCTATTCTCAAAAGTGTTTAAATTTTGTTCCTATTTTCATGTGGAGTTTTGATGTAATCATTTTGGACTTTTTTGGAAGATATTTTCCGAACATGACGCGGGTATGTACTTAATATATATATCTGGATTTTTTTAGTTGCCTCGCACGAATCAAGAGCACATACCGCCCATACAATATAGTCTCTAACACTCAATCCAATCAGTTAGCGAGAAAACAGATTTTATAGAATATACCGAAAAATGACATGAGATATTGCAAAAGAGTGAAAATATCAAAATTTAGGAAAAGTTTAAAATTTAACAAAAATCGGATGAAAATTCAATTATGATTCTGACATGTAAAATATTTCATGTGATATTCATATATATCATACGCATGTTTTTCACATGTAAATAGAAATCATGCGATTCTCATGTGTAAAATAAATGACATGTAAATCGCATGACAATCATATGAGAATGACATGAAATTTTCATGCGAAAATCATGCGTGTCAAAAAATCATATGATTTACGCATGAGATTCATGTGAAAATCACATGAAAATTGCCACGCATGATTTACATGCGTGGCACTTTTGCCTGTGTAGAAAACAGCACACATAATATATAACAAAAAAGTTTACTTAACCAGATATTTATTGTATTTTTAGCATGTTTTAGATTTACGTCAGTAGATGATAGGAACGGATCGTTTCAATGATATCCGTCTTCATTTCATTTTTTTCAAATGTCCATAAAAACTTGTTGTCTAAATAAAAACAAAATACATATGATATTGTAACAAAAAACTACTTTAAAAAAATATAAAACAAACATTGATATTATGTAAACGTATTGACAAATCGTATAGATGTATGCTGGTAACTCAGGGTCGCATAAGTTTGTGTTCGTACAGTAATTAGTATGATTTCAAAATTACGTTAACATACTAACCTAAATAGACATGCAATTTGTGTTACGATATCTGCTAAGAATATATCTTAGTAAATCCAATTTCTATTCCCTTATGTTGCTTATTTCACATCAGAAACCACTTGTAACGTTGGCCATGTATCATGCAGTTTATATTATTTATTTTCCTCATTTTTATAATGTACTGCTGGATATTTTATAATATCAATAACGTATTTTTTATCTCACTTCTAAAGATGAATCTTAAATATTACTTATGTGTATTAGATCTTAATAAAAATATTTTTATAGTAAGCGTGTTTCATTTTGTCTGTATATCATAGTTACAGAGCAATTTCTCATGTCGGCGAGACCACAATTGTGCCCAGTGCACGAACCAATGTATTTGAGCGATAACAGGATATATAGGCAGACTTGACAATGAATTGTAAGCGCGACACCCATCCTTATTGTACGACATGAGTAGGTTTTTTGTCTCTTTAGATATTCCAGTTTCTAAATATAGCTCATCGCACCCGGTGTACATATTAGAGTTATGAGTGTAGTAGTAGAATGGTTGGCTGTAGAAAAACTCGGCGGTTACCAATGGTAAACTAACATCCGCGTGGGATATCTATTATTTTTTGTGATTTTTGTTATCCTTTTGTGGATTATCTTTCGAGAATGTACCACAAGGATTTAGCTGTGAGTATATATATCAGGTATTTTTGTTGTTTTCTCATCATTTTCCGTTTGAATATGAGGAACACGTCAAACATGAGATCCTTTATCCTAATATCGATAATCTTTTTTCTCTTCCTTGTGGAATTCTCACCAGCTGAAGGTATGTATCAATGAACCTATCGGGATATTTTTGACATTTTACAGTTGAATTTGATACTTCCAATACGTTTTTGACAGGTACATTTTCGTGTAAACGAATGGTGCAATGTTACATATTTTAGTAAAACTTACTGATTCATTCTCCGTTTTTTTTTAAATCTTTGTTCGAATAACTGTCATTGAAATGTTTTAACATTTTCGACAAATGCCATGAATGTAATGTTAAAGAATTGTATTAACAAAAAATAATAATGATGTACTACAAAAAAACATCGCTATGCATGGAATGTTGCTGGAATTTTGCTTTTGGTAATGTGCAGGTTTTATTTAAATTCATGGTTTGTGTATACACACACGTATACATGTAAACGACTCTATGTAATTAAGTATGTCATTATAAGTTAGGTCCTCAGTTTGTTGATATTGAGTGTTATGCAAACGAAAATATTACAACTTATAAGTTAAACGGCTTATCAAGTTAAACTAAAAATGATTTTATATTATCTTGACAATAATGAAATTTTACACTTACATTGTAATATTGTGAAATAGTTTTATGTAATGAACAATGTTAAAAATATGAATACATTAAATTTTGTTTGACAAAATGTACACCTTACAGAAAAAAAACGGTAAAGAATAATTAATTATGAATTCTGTATTTTCAAAACAGCTGAAGATATGTTTGTTCAATTTACAGGAAATCCTCAGTGCCAGGGAAAACGTGCAATAAAGAAAGTGCTTAGAGGGATGGCGAAAATTGGCAAACTTGTAAGTAAAATAATACGTATGGAAATTATGAGCGTGAAAATAAACTAAACAACTAATCAAGAATGTAAAATATCGCAATGGTTATTTTTGCATTGCTTTCTAAGATCATTTACCATATAGTTGTTTTTTTCGTTGGGATGATATTTTCGCAGAATATAAAGAATATATAAAAATGTACCTTTAAAAACATATCACAGAAATTTGAAACAGTTCAAAACTCATTTTTAGACCAAATTGCGAAAATGTTTACCCGCGAAAAAAATCAGTTATAAGGTATTTTCCTATGTAATAATCACCGTTATGCCGTATCTCATAAGGGGTCTAGATCAGAGGCCATGGGATACAATGTTCTACCATTGCCTCCTCTACATGAACGTTAATGTAGCAACATTGAACCTTAAATGTGGCATTTACCGGATACTGATGGTTCGTCCGTATCGATCTCTCCATATGATAAACTGCCATCAACTTCGATCTACCATCAAAATGTGAAACCTTACTCAAACGTATCATGCTCGATTACCATCAAAATGTGAAACCTTACTCAAACGTATCATGCTCGATTATATTTATTTATCGTTTTATGATTATCTTTTACAATTTCATTACAGCTAGACAAGATGGATGCCGACATTGATAGATCAACAAAGGCTCTGGAGTTCGTGTTCGACAGAAACGTTAAAAGTAATCGATGTTTTTAATAGTCCATATACCAGGAACAGTCCATAGCCACATGGATACCACAACATTAACGGAGCCAAGGCAGGTGGATACCACAACATAAACATAGCCAATGCACGTGGATACCACAGCATAAACACAGCCAATGCACGTGGATACCACAACATAAACACAGCCAAGGTACGTGGATACCACAACATAAACATAGCCAATGCACGTGGATACCACAACATAAACATAGCCAATGCACGTGGATACCTCAACATAAACACAGCCAATGCACGGGGATACCGTAAAAGTAACACAGCGAAGGTACGGGGACGGGGATACCACAACGTTAAAAGTAATCGATGTTTTTAATAGTCCATATACCAGGAACAGTTCATAGTCACATGGATACCACAACATTAACGGAGCCAAGGCAGGTGGATACCACAACATAAACATAGCCATTGCACGTGGATACCACAACATAAACACAGCCAATGCACGTGGATACCACAACATAAACACAGCCAAGGCACGTGGATACCACAACATAAACACAGCCAAGGCACGTGGATACCACAACATAAACATAGCCAATGCACGTGGATACCACAACATAAACACAGCCAATGCACGGGGATACCGTAAAAGTAACACAGCGAAGGTACGGGGACGGGGATACCACAACACTACCACAGTCAAGGCACAGAGATACCACAATATTAACGGAGCCAAAGGCACGTGGATACCACAACATTTACACAGCAGGCACGGGGATACCACAGCATAAACGGAGCCAAGGTACTTGGATACCACAACATTAACGGAACCAAGGCACTGGGATACCACAGCATTAACGGAACCAAGGCACGGGAATACCACAACATTAACGGAACCAAGGCACGGAAATACCACAGCATTAACGGAACCAAGGCATGGGAATACCACAACATTAACGGAACCAAGGCACGAGAATACCACTACATTAACGGAACCAAGGCACGGGGATACCACAGCATTAACGGAACCAAGGCAGGGAATACACAACATTACGGGGACGGGAATACCACAACATTAACGGAACCAAGGCACGGGATACCACAACATTAACGGAACCAAGGCACGGGGATACCACAACATTAACGGAACCAAGGCACGGGATACCACAACATTAACGGAACCAAGGCACGGGAATACCACAACATTAACGGAACCAAGGCACGGGAATACCACAACCATTATCGGAACCAAGGCACTTGGATACCACAACATTAACGGAACCAAGGCACTGGGATACCACAGCATTAACGGAACCAAGGCACGGGAATACCACAACATTAACGGAACCAAGGCACTTGGATACCACAGCATTAACGGAACCAAGGCACGGGAATACCACAACATTAACGGAACCAAGGCACTGGGATACCACAGCATTAACGGAACCAAGGCACGGGAATACCACAACATTAACGGAACCAAGGCACTGGGATACCACAGCATTAATGGAACCAAGGCACTTGGATACCACAGCATTAACGGAGCCAAGGCACGGGAATACCACAACATTAACGGAACCAAGGCACTGGGATACCACAGCATTAATGGAACCAAGGCACGGGGATACCACAACATAAATGGAGCCAAGAGGTCATACCGGCGGAGAATGTGTGATACTGATGTTCTGACTGAAGTATTTATATTTACATTTTTATTTTGTGTTTAAATTAATGCATTACTTTTTTTGTTTCGATTAATGTTATTATTATAACATGTTTGAATTTTTTTTATTTCACTTGTTTTTGATGTTAACAAATATTATAAATTTATATTAAATATTGAACTTATTATGTAAATCCATTGTTTGTGTTTAAAGTCGGTTATACAGTAATGCACTGTAAAGTTTTAAGTTATGGAAAAAAACAACTAAGCAAATCATCAGGAAAAAAATGGATTTACGAAGACCAAACTGGCTATATCACCTGGATATTTAAACTAGTAATTGTATACTGTAACAAGGAACAATACATGTATTTATATAGGCATGTATATCTAAAGGGCATACCACAGTGTATTGAAAATAGTACAATATCAAACATATCAACAAAAGATGGCTATTTGCCAAAAGACGTTTTATCGTCACAATAAATACATAAGAATGGCCATGAATAGTTCATTTCGTGTCACGGATAACTATTGATACGAGTATATAACATGTGGGAGTGTCTGTTATACAATCAAGCCTTTTGTATTTCGGTTACTTCGACAGGTTCGACTACATATTTATTTCGCCCCAATAACCACCAATTCCTTTAAAGTTCGTGATCACTACATGTGTATAAGCTGATAACGCTTAAATTTACATACATATATCTGATTCTAAATTAATGAGGTTAGCAGCACGAAAAAAAAAACAAATGGCCAAAATCGCTGATAAAATCAGAAACACTTTTAGATTGAAATAATATAAAGACCCAAAACGATATGATTCAAGCTATCATATTCATAATAATTTGCGAAGTCGGCACATACGCAATTGTTCCTTACAAAGTAATATCGTACTTTAAATATGTATGTGTGTTTTTATGGAGGACCTCGTTATGAATACACTAGGACTGAATTTACATAAATAATGTATTTCATCTAATACGGTCTTTTGCAGTTTACTCGAAGTCCCGTATTGTATTTTATGCACACTCCACATACAGAAAACAAAGAGTTAAATAAATTGAAAATGGCCACAATAAGGGGACATATTTATTATAAAAATGATATAAAACTCATATCAAAGTCATAAAACAAATATTATGCAAACAAATTGACACATAATTCTACGGCGGCGTATTAGGGCCACTGAATTTTTTTATTTATCTTGTACGTACAAGTTAATATCTTGTACGTACAACTTAGTATCTTGTACGTACAACTTACTATCTTGTACGTACAACTTACTATCTTGTACGTACAACTTAGTATCTTGTACGTACAAGTTAGTATCTTGTACGCATAACTTTGTATCTAAGATAATAACTTGTACGTACAAGATACTAAGTTGAACGTACTGGCCCTGCAGGTAGGGCGTTAGAATTGTACCTGCTGCCCCTATTGCATGATCGTAAAAGGCGACTAAATTTAGGATCTTATCTTTTCTCTTCTTCCTAACTGACTATATCTTTCCTAATGCCTCCCTTGGCATCGCCTCACTTTTGGCCTTGAGTTGAGCGTTCGCCCCTGTGAGGAAGGCTCTGGGTTCTGTCCCCTGGCCGAGACACACCAAAGTCGATAAAAGTGGTAGTTTCTGCTCCTGCTTAGCGCTCAGCATACAGGGAGTGGGACGACTGGTTGGCCCGTTGTCAGTATAATGTGACCGGGTGGGGTGTGTTGCTTGGTGTCTTCGGCGGCATGCTTCAGTGATATAGCACTATAAAAAGGGCAATAGTTCCACTATACAAGAAGACACAACACGAATATACCGCAGTCTCCCAAAACACGCACCTCGCACAACATACACGCAACACTACGCATACATGGGAGGCCGTCCTTACATGACCATAGCTGTTAATAGGACGTTAATAAATCAAACAAACAAACAAACAAGTTGAACGTACAAGATACCAACTTGTACGTACAAGATAAATTAAATTGTATAGTGGCCCTAATACGCCGCCGTATAATTCAGTTTTATAAAATTATGTAAAAAGATTATGAAACATAACATAATCTAGAATATCTCAATATTGATATTAAGGTAGGGGTTCGATAAAACACGGCCACAAAGTTAAAAATATCTCAAAGATGATTTTTAACTTCCCCACAAACACACAAAGTTCACTTTAAAAACACATTCAAGTAAATAAAAGAAACAGTTCAAGGTTTTTCAAGTAGAGTATATCAACAGTCAATTTGTTTGTTCAAAAATGGACTAAATAATAAAATTAATATCAGCTGAAATAAATTTGTTCCCACTAATATACCTTGCCAAGCCCAAGCATGGCAAGATAAATACACAAGTTCTTCACTATTATATCAACACTTTGATCACATATATCTTCCTCATGGTCCACATACGGAGATTTCCATAATATGTATTTGGATTTCTGAATGTTCAAGTTAGCTGACGGAATTCATCACATACGCAGTCCTTGAATTCCTATACTGCATTGACCATAATTTGTTGTTTGGAGACAGGTGCTAATATATATATAAAGAAACAATAAACTAAAATAATGAGGTACAGTAAATCCAGGAAACTGGCTCAAGCAAGTTCCTGTCAAGATTACTAAAACAAAATATCACATATTAGGCTATGTACAAAAACCTTTAAAGACAACCATGATAAGATTTATATTGCCAAATATCTTTGAAATCAAACTTAATACCTATATATTATGTGAACAAGGAAGCCGGCTCAAGCAAGCTTTCCTAAAAAGGAAAACGTTATAAATACACCAAATTTTATTTAGTAGAAAAAAATAAACCACATGGAAAAATGTATAGATGAGGAAGCCGGCCCAAGCAAGCTATCCCATGAAGCTCAAAAAACACAATTTTTTTTGGCGATTTGTTGAATTAATATCAATAAAATGTTGCACAAAATGTATGCCAATATGGCGCACGTGAAAATTTTTCTTAGATGAAGGGCTGATGTCTTAGCGAATCAGATTCTTTTACAAAAGGTGACGTCATACGGTACCCCAAATAAGGGACAGTCAAGCAAAGGGGAACAACTCCTACTTAAATTGTACACAATTACTTCTATATGTGTCAGTACAAAAATTAGCTATACGTATAGCTTGCATATTTACATAAATGAAACAATCCCGTGTTTATTCACTAATATTTAAGCTATAACTGGATCCATCAGTATTTCATATATATAAAGGTTGATAAAGGGAATATATTGAGATAACAATGCACATTGTTTGTCGATTTTTAAGACATAATTTTATTTGGATGTATTTGAAAAACTGTCAATTATTTTTACTACAGATCTTTACAGAACCAAATATTTTTAAAACCGCTGTATTTAGATATTTTTCTCCTTCCTATAGGAATCCCTTCTTTCCTATGGACAAGGAAAGGCACGCAGACAGTCTACTTTCACTTTCCTGCAAACCAATGTAATAGATTGTGACTGAATATCTGTTAAACACCAATCGTAAATGGTAAAGCAGCTCGCTGGAATTTTAAATTTTATACACAAAATGTCTATATGTTTTCCTCTATGGTTAATTTTATAAACTCTACTCTGTTATAAATATATTTGTGTACCTGATTTTTTTATGATTACTTTATACAGTTAAACATCAATATGAAAACGGAATGGAATATTGACATTTTTACACTGTTATTAATAATTGATAATATCAATTAACATTGATCATAAAAGCAATTATAATCTGCAGCCATTCCAAACGGAAGCACATGTAAAGATATCATAACAGCCAAAATCATTCACTGTTATTGATTTCTCACATGCCTCTAGACTCACACGATAGCTAGCTTGTAATATGCCATCCTCATTCCTTTTAATATAGATAGTTTAGTTTAATAAGTCGCTATGTTTAACGCCCAATTAATAGTCAGAGTCAGTTAAGGACGTGCCAGGCATATCGGTGAAGGAATGCCAGAGGTCACGGGGAAAAAGGCGGCAATACCTGGCAACTGTCAATATGGGATTCTAACTTGCGACCCAAAGGTAGAGTGTTTATTTTAATATGTAGAGATATCCCAACCATTTGGTCACCGCGACCCTTTATATTTATATGCGTTTTACCTAACATGTAGTATACAATTTGTATGTACTTGCATACTGTAGCTTCACATGCATTTTTGTACGTCTTCCCGTCTTTTCCACAAACTGGCATTTGAAATGGTGGACATCGGCATCCCCCTTCTTTGAACATGAACACACTCTGTCGCACTCGACGGCGACATTTCTGAAAGCGAAAATAGATATACATAAAGGATCTTACATGAGAGTTAATTTCATATGAGATTTTATGAAACGAGTATAAGAAGTTTTCATTTTTGAGAGCCTTGGCGAGGAAAAATTAAAACTTCGAGACAAGTCTCATAAAATTTCATATAAAAATGGACACAAATTTAAGATACTTTTTATCACATATCTACAAATACCTACATTACAAAGAATTTCACGTCAAGATGTCTTCCGAAAATCCAGCAGAGGCTAACATTTTGTCCCGCCGTCCTCATAATCCTGACGTCACGTCATTTTCCTGACGTCATTTTATTGTTTCTGTCTGACGTCACAACGAATTTCCGGTCAATGAAAATCACTCCAGGTCATATTACTCTAGTGACATATGCAAAAATATTGAACGTGCGAAATCACTGGGTATCAGGCGGATTATTTGATAAATGTATATATATATATATATATATATATATAAATAAAAAAGAACAATGTCCATGTGATGGTTTCCATATACATAAAAAACACAACTATAAAACATTTTTTTCTCCCTAGCGCTTTCTCGGCTCATGCCGGTCTTCAGGGGTTTGAATTCTTTCAAAAAACTGTTTTATAGTTGTGTTTTTTATGTATATATATGTATATACACAATATAGCCATTAGTCTTTAATAATGCATTATGCACATTAAATCAGAATACTGGAAAACATCAAAACCAGTGCCTGGTTTTATTTCTATGTATTATAAGATCTGATTCTACTAAAATTACCTATTTATATAGAGAGGTTTTATTTTACAACATATAACTAAAACACTGATGATCTTCGTTTATTTCAGAAACAAGATTAAAATTCATACAGTTTATGAACATATTGTGTTTTGTAAACGTTCTAATATATCATAGAAGTGATTTAGGCCTTGGAGATTCGATGAGATTTGAAGCTTGAATCTTACATCTTCTGCAAACAGTTAATTTAAAGTTATAATCATGAATTAATTATGTAGTTTGACAAATTATATTGATTGAACCCCAGTGGAAAAAAAACCAAGAAAACTATACAAGGTATGAATTACTAAAATCTTTTACTGTAAAAGATGAACTTCTGTACCGAAACAAAAATTTCCTCGTTCATTTTATTTTCAAATGAAGGATCACCCCATAAAAGGATATTTAAATCGTCAACGATATTATATTTTGTGAATATACCAGAAATATATTGTTGCCTAATGTCAGCATATTTGATACAATTGAACAAAAAAATGAAAAGAATCCTATATTATAAAACCACATGCACAACGAGGCGAATCTACAAGATTTTTACTGAAAAGATGTTGGTTTAGTATACTGCATTCTAGACGCAACCGAGCACGAAGTATTTGGTCTAATCTATTACCTGTGTTAAAATAGCTACACGGTGTTCTGGTGATTTCAGTTTCAAAGTATTTTTTGAGAACCTTTACTAGAGGAATTTTCTCTTATATCTAATATATCTTATTGTCAAATTAAAAATTATATTAACCATACTTGCACAATGCTTTACATGGGGTCGCGGTGGCCGAGTGGTTAAGATGTCCCGACATATTACCACAAGCCCTCCACCTCTGGGATGCGGGTTCGAATCCCATGTGGGGCAGTTGCCAGGTACTGACCGCTGGCCGGTGGTTTTTCTCCGGGTACTCCGGCTTTCCTCCACCAACAAACCTGGCACGTCCTTACATGAGCCTGGTTGTTAATAGGACGTAAAACTAAACAAACCAAATGCTTCACATGAATTACTATATGTTTTGCCATCCACTCCACACACAGAAAATCGGACTGGCGGACAGTTGCATGTTATTCCCGTACATGGACACATTTTGTTGCACTGGACATCGACATTTCTGACGATAAATATATTTCAGTGTATAAAAAAGCACAGAAATTGTATTGAGGATTTATTTTGCATCTTTTCACTTTCACAATTTCGAGATACAAATGTGACGTTGGTTAACTACAACCTACCATTAATTAATCTCATCTTCCGGTAAATATGACGTCATATTTAGAAATATGTTTTTGGCGTCACAATCGACGGAAGTTGAAATTAATTGGACTACATCGACGTCGTGTCCCGAAACCTCCGTATAAAATATATACAGTTTATTTGTTGTAGGACTATGTGGATAGGACCAGGGGCGTAGGAAGCGGGGCAAACACCAAAACACCAAAATCTCGCGCTTTCGGGCGCTCGCAAAATCATCAAAATACATTGTTAAACTCATTTCAGCCATTCTAAATCGTTACATTTTCCCCGGGGGTGACTCCAGAGGCGCTCACACGCTAATTTGGCCTATTTGCGTATTCGTTAAATACCTTTTACCGACCCCACTGTCTATAAATGTGTACCAGGATGGTTGTGTGTGGAATTAATCTCCTCCTGTAGGTGCGGCGCGGGAGGGGAGTGTTACAAAATATTGAGGACCTTTGCCCCACGTTTCATTTTCCTACGCCACTGAGGACAAACAGCGATATTCTAGTCGAGGGTCAAAAGGTAGGATTAATGAGGCTTCCGAGAGTGTTGTAACATTTTATGACCCCAGAGTAGAATATCCTTGTCCATATTGAGTATTTTTTCTGTCAAACCTTGACGTTATGCTGATATTTTATTTTTTAATAAGTTCTAAGAGAACCGCGACTACTGAATTCTCCAAACATAAATACTGGTAAGTTGTAAATGAATTCATTGAGTGAGATGAAACATGCGCAGAAATGGTAATTCTATTCTAGGTTAAATAGCTGTACAGGGTATCGAACAATAACATTGGTCAGGTTCTGACCTCTAAATCTGAAAAACTGCACACAACAGTTTAAGTCATTTTCAGAGATAACGGAATTTTACCAGAAATATATGCATTGGAACTCAATATTGGTCATGTTAACGGTTTGAGTAATACCTGTGAAACACTTCACAAACTTGTGCAATGAAGCAGACTGTCTAGATTAAATCGGTAAAAGAGGTAAACTCTGCAATAAGTGGTAGAGTTAATGATTGTCTCCATAAGTCATTTCAATGGTACAGTGTAGCGACAGAATTGACTTATGTCAAGCATAAGGTTGTGATATTAATATTAATTTTCATGTTTAAATCATGCTTGGTCCGATTTCAATTATTGATTTATCTTTACAACGTTATATGCAATGTCATCTCTCGAAACTACACTTCCAAAGTATTTAATATGTTAAAGCCATTGCCTGAACAAGCGTGGACTTAAAAAAGTTTAGGCTTGATCAGTCAATGAGAAAGAAAACAAATATAAAAATTTCACTTACTTCCATTTAGCTTGACAAGCACCAAAGTACGTTTTTCCATCCATTCCACAAACTGCTCTTTCAAACTTAGGGCAGTTACAAGTCTTTTTGGAGCACTCACCGACACTCTTCACTTGGACTTTCCTTGGCATATGAATGAAATTATATTTATATGACACTAATGTACCATCTTGCATATAAACTTGGAGTAATATTTTTAATGATTAATATTTCACGCCTCGTATTGTATACTCTGTAAGATATTGAATACAGTCAAACCTGTCCATACGAGACATCAAAGGGACTTACAAATTGATATTTATAGGCAGTTTTCCTTAATACAGAGGTAAATAATATAATTAATTGTATCAAATGGGAGTTATAAGTCTGTCCTTTATAGACAAATGTCCATTTTATAGAGGTGTCCTTTATATCAGGTTTGACTGTATTTGATTTCCAAATTAACACCTTTGGTTATCTACTGTTACGCTTGTTAATAACGAATTGTAGCGGACATTGAAAATGAATTCATTATACAAATATTTCGTAGGACAAATGGAGCTTATTAAATAATAAAATAATACATTTTACTCGGTGCACGTTGTTTCGTTTGCAAAGAATGTATCCGGTAGAAAAACAAAATATAATCAACTTGTTACAAAATTCGTCATACACATGGTCATAGTACTAGTTTTATACAATGCTGCAGTTGAGGATTAATTTTTAGTATTTCACGAAAACATATTTTAACTAAGTCCATTCACAAATATCAAATTGTATTTTTTATGTGTATGGTTTTATCAAACATGTTTTAGGAAAAGGTGTAATATATAATGAAATATCTGAATATTTGTAAATAGTGGGGTTTAACACCACATTCTCAACCAAACCTCATCAGATCGAACACGTAAAATTTGAAATCATGTTTACTGGTAATCAGAGCGCAGCTCTGCGTAGAGCGAAGCTCTACTAACCATAACATGTGTGTGAGTATATAGATTCCAATACATTCCATTTCTATATAGACGAAACGTGTCATCAGGATACACTTTGAAATTAATGAAGTGGTTTTAGACAACAACGAAAGAACACAATGAATGTGCTGGTCAAATGTGTTGTCAGGCGCACGGCACCGTCAGCCGTGACGTCATGAATCTTGTTGCCAAAAATGACGGCATATATTTCCGTGCATTTTTATACATGGCATGTTGCCAAGATTAATTTCCGAATTACATAAGATAGAAACGAAATTCTAGTTGAATGTATTTCTTCCCGACTTGTATATGACGATTGTCGATATACGCTAACCATAAAACATCCATTAATAGTGTTAAAGAATTACATTTGTAAACAAATGAAAGGACTACAAGTTTAAAGATTTTACAGGGATTTACAAGTCTGAATCATCCACATATGTACATCCATGGTTTTAATCTCGTTCTGAGGTTACAACCCTAACCATATATACATTTTTAACATAAAGTTGCGCTCTTCTGACGATTTTTCTTAAATTCATATTAGTTCGTTTATAAGTGCCCGTGTCTGCATGTTTACGGTTCAGAAGAAAAAAACAACTGTACTACAAAAATTTCATGATTCAAAGAGTTGACATGGCTCCATTGACTTTAAGTTCACTTGGTCGACCAATTCTGCATTTGTACTTGCGGGTAGGTATAGATTGTGACGCCAGGTGTTTGAGAGCGTAACGTCATGTTTTTTTTTAGAAAACTACGTGAATTGTGCTCATAAGAAAATGACGTCACAATGGATACCTACCGACAAGGGAGCTAACATTGTAAAATGCAAAGACGGAATAACTCTAGTTACATTTAACTTTTTTATGTGGTATATTGTTACATCTACTTTTGCAATTTTATTCGATATATTGTTACATCTACTTTTGCAATTTTATTCGATTGTAATGGTGAAAATCATGTACAATTGCGAGTTTCTTCAGATAAAGTGGTAATCATACAGAGATCGTATGTTGTAAGCACGTCCCAGTGACGTATATCTTAGTAAGATATAAAGAGTATGTTGTTTCTTATTGTATCTTCATCTGAAAGGGACGGTAACATAAACGTACTTGCAATTCGCTTCATATTTATTCAGATACGTCATGCCGTCATGTCCACACACCGGGTCTCTTGTGGCTGGGCATTTGCACTTCCTTCATGGGCATTTATTACGACACATCACCTCAACATCTGAAGAATTGAGACAACTTTATTTGTTAAAATAATAAGTGCAATAAGAATTATAAATTTACTATAATTCTAAAATTATGTTGATATATCGTTTGCTTTGATTGGATTATATTCTTGACATAATCCGCGTTAGATTGATAACATTGAGACGTTGCCGTGGCTATATAAAAATCAGAAAGAAGCGAGGCAATCTCAAGTTTCATTTTAGATAACGAGTTAACATGTATAGCACACTGCATTTTGAATAATTTTAGAGTGGGGATATAATGATATTTCCCTGAATCAAATGGAGATTGGATCATGAATTTAAGTTATAACACCAGATAAACGACATTATCTAAATACAAAACATATTTTTTCTATAGGGATAGTTATGTTTCCATTAAACTATACTTACTTACAAACAGCTTGGCACGGACTATTGTATATCTTCCCATCTGCTACACACACAAAGTTGAGAGGTTCAGGTCGACAAACACGTTGACGTTTTCTACATGGACATCGTCCTTTACACTTCATGATCACACCTCTAAAATTCATTACATTCAAAGTAAAAGCTGGTTTTAATCAACCCGATCATTGAGGAGGAGAAAATGACCGGGATTCGAGCCCAAGACCTTCGAACGCTAGCCGATGCTCAACCAATTGATCTACTTGGTCATCGATGACAGATCTAGGCCAATCCCGATACATATATAAAGGCAGATTTCTAGGCATATAAAAAAACAAGCTCTATGGAAAAAAAGTTATCAAAATCACAATTACATGTTTAGTAATGAACATTATACCTTTTAAAGTAATACAGATCATGACATTCCGGATGGTTGGAAAAGTTTTTACCATAAAGCCAGACCAGACATTGTACTTACTTTAGCCATTTCTTAATAATAAAATACCTTAATTTGTGATCTTATGATTTTATTTTTCCTGGATACTTTCTTCTTCCTGGTAACCCACAATACCTTGGATTTGATTTGGGGATTTTGGGGAAAACTTCAAGTATGTCTTATTATAAGTGAGCATTGTTTGTTTGTTTGTTTGAGTTTTACGGCCCATCGACAACTAAGGTCATTTAGGGCCAAACTAGCATTATTATCAGGATAAAATATCAGGGTAAAAAAACAACAAGTAAGGATTAAAACACAGATTGTAAACGTTTATTTGATAAAAAAAGGTTTGCATGGGATAAAATAGTTTTGGCTAAAACACACGAGAAAACTCGTGCAAAAAGTTGATGAAACGATGAAATGTTGAGTTGATACGATGATATGATGAGAAAAACGTTCATATTTTATCTAAAATACCGATTTCTTTGAGTTAATTAAAAATACGATTATGTCTCACGGCATGAAACAAAGTGTACATGTCGGAGACATCGTAGTGCTTATCTCGTATGTGCTTAAAATCAATACAGTGCACTAAAATATGCTCCACTGTGAGAGGAGAATCACATGCATGGCATGTGGGAGGATCCTCCCCTCTCAATAGATAGGAATGGGTAAAATATGTGTGTCCAGTTCGGAGCCGAGAGAGAACAACTTCCTCTCTCTGCGGTCTCTCCGACTGGACAGTTTAGGATTAAGTGTAGGTTGAATTTTAAACAGTTTATTGTTTGTTTCGGTAGACCACCTTTGTTGCCAATGGTGTTTGGTGGCTGAGTTAATTGAAGGTTTGATGTCGGTGTATGGTAGTTTCAAATCTGTTTGTGCTAGGCGAAGAGCAGTCTTAGCTGCTTTATCAGTCTGTTCATTTCCCTTTATATCCACATGACTGGGAATCCAGAGATAAGTAATTTGAGTTTTAGAAGATAATTGAAATGTTCGGATTAAAAGATTTTGGATTAGAGTATTTCTAGGACATCTTGATTTCAAAGCCTGAAGAACCGAAAGAGAGTCTGAACAGATGATTGCCTTTTTGATGCGGTGTTCTTCGATATGGTCAAGAGCCAGACCGATAGCACAAGATTCCGCAGAGAAAATGGAGGCAACATCTGGAAGTCGGATAGAGGAACAGTGATTAGATGTACAGCATGCTGCCGCAACTTTATCACCATCTTTTGAGCCGTCAGTGTAGATCTTAACATGATCAGGGAAAGCCCTAATGCACTCCCGAAAGGAGGATTTGTGTTCTTCGGGTAATGCACTGGATTTTGCCCTCTCATGTAGAGATAAATTGATATCAGGTGTTTGAATGAGCCATGGTGGTACATCCGATATGGTGTACTCGTCAATGGTGTCGAAATTTATATTTAGTTCCTGCAAAAACTCTGAAATTCTGATGCCAAATGTTGGTATCAAGGTTAAAGAATACGGCCACAAGATGTTCTTTCTTGGCAAATGCTTCTCGTATAAATGTTTCTAGTCTAACTAAGTGGTCTACCGTTCCCCTGCGGTTTCTAAAGCCGCTTTGCAAAGGACTTAAAATATTGTTTGATTCCAGGAACCAAACTAATCTAGTATTTATCATACGTTCTAGAGTTTTACAAATACAACTCGTCAATGAAATAGGACGATAGTTATTGGCATCAGTAGCATCTTTCCCGGGCTTCGGAAGGGGTATAATAGTAGATTCCTTCCAAGACCCGGGAATTTTGCCAGAAGAGTAAACTTTATTAAATATAGTTAAAAGACATTTTAGTGAAGAGTCTGGTAATTGTTTTAAAAACATATATGGAATTTCGTCTGGTCCAGCTGCCGAGTCCTTTGATTTCTCAAGAGACTCGAGCAATTCTGGTATCTCGAAAGGCCTATTGTAACTTTCACTGTTGGAGGATTTAAAATTAAGACGTCTCTTTTCCTTTTCTTTTTTAAATTTTTTAAATTTTTTGGAATGATTTTTGACGGATGAATTTTTAGCAAAATTTTTGGCAAATGCGTCAGCTATTTCGGATTTTGAAGAAAATATTTTATTTTTATTAATGAGGTGGGAGGATGGTGTTGCTTTTCTTTTCCCACTGATTTTACCAATCATTTCCCAAACTTTCTTCGAAGATATATTGGAATTAATTTTTGAGACATACTCTTTCCAAGTACTTTTCTTGTCGGACTTAATAGACCTTCGAGCTTTAGCTCTCCATATTTTAAAATTGTTATAGCTTGAGACGGTTGGCGAAGCCAAGTACCGCCTCAGAGCTGCATTTCTACCAGATCTATTGATAAATGAATCATTTGACAGAAGGAACTTTGTAGGTTTTGGCACGGATTTTGGTATGGTTTTTGTAGCGATAGAAGTGAGCGCTTCTGTGAAAATTTTAATGGGGTCATCGAGGTTCAAAAAATTATCCTCGATGAGCTCCTCGGCGCATAAGGTTTTAAACTGAGCCCAATCCGCCTTATGTAAATTCCAACGAGGAATAGGCTCCTCAAGTTTTGGTGACCCTATATTTTTAATATAATTGGAAAGTGATCGTTCCACAAAGATCATCGTTGACCCTCCAATCATAATCCAGAAGAATTGATGGATGGCATAACGATAGATCAATGTGGGTAAGCGAGCTAGAGGCAGGGTGTAAATATGTTGGGGCATTGGTGTTATAAAGACATAAGCTGTTTTTATCAATAAACTCTTCGATACGTCTACCTCTATCGTCAGTGCCTGGGGATCTCCAGAGGCTATTATGACCGTTAAAGTCACCCATGATAATATATGGCACTGGTAGTTGTGATACGATGTTACTCAGTTCATCACAACTAAATGGAGTATTTGGAGGTAAATATATAGAACAGACTGTTATTTTTCGGTGAAGAGTTGTGCTTATAGCAACAGCTCGTAAGGTGGTATTTAGCTGAATGTGTCTGTGAGGGACGTGATGCACCGCCACCGCCACACAACCTGATGCGCGGCCACCTGTTGTTGGAGTTTTTGTGTATAGTGTAAATTGTCTGAGATTGATGGTGTCTTTCAGCATTATTTCTTGAAGGCAGAATATGGATGGGTTTTTTGTTTATATAAGATGTTTTAATTCTTCTATGTTCGCTTTAAATCCACGTATGTTCCATTGTATGATAGTGTTTGTCTCTATGTTGGTCCCTGAGGATAGTTTGTCGGACCGACAGGACTACTTGAAGTAGGTTGTTTGGTGGCGATACATGTGTTGTCACCAAACTCGCTGTCGTCCGATAGAACATCATAGATGTTCCGTCCAAGGATAGGGTCATCTGATCCCTTACTGGGTTTGTTGTTTAGTGCAGGGAACCTCGCCAGCTTTACCTTGGTGGTTTTGGTCTGGCGCTGCTCCTGCGGTGGTGTATTAGCTGGTCGCTTGGCTTTATTAGGGAGTTTTTTAACGTCAATAGACGGTGAAGATAAAGCACGTCTATGACGAGCGGCAGTAACTTGTTTTCTAATGTTCTGTGTTTGAATTTGGTGTTGTGTAAGTCCCGGAGACGCCGGTGGGATTGGCGTTTTAGCTCCAGGTGGCCCAGCAAATGGTTTTTGTTGTGGTTTGTTTTGTGGTTTACATGGACCTGACTTGAACCTGTTCGGGTCCCCCATGATTACTTTGCAGGCCTTAGCATCAGCCATATCTGGGACATCATTGTCCCAGTTAGGCTTGTCAACCAAGGCCTGGACCGACGCATGTTTGACGGTGACACTGTCAACAGGCGTCTTTGCGCGGGTGATCTGGGCATAGGTTGCCACATTCAGGTCTGAACACTCGACTATCCTCCTAGCTTCAGGGAAGGAGACACCTCGGGTATATTTGGCCCGTAATATCTCCCTCTCCCGAGTCCAGGCAGGACAGGTGCGAGCAAACGCAGCATGGTCACCCCCGCAATTGACGCAGTGACGGTTGACAATGTCACATTCGTCTTTTTCGTCGTGACCTTCACGGCCACAGTACTGACATACCATTTTCGTCTACAATTGCTCTCATGATGGCCGTACCTCTTGCAGTTACGGCACCTCAATGGGTTAGGGATATAGACAGTGACATTGTTACGTTGGTAACCAACAGTTACGCTTTGTGGTAATGTTGGTGTAGCGAATGTTAAGATAAAAGTGTGTGTTGGGACCAAGCTCCCACTTTTTCTCGTCATGATGCGTTTAACATGAGAGACCGGAATGTTCTCCTCTTGGAAGTATGACAGTATGTCAGCCTCATTGTCATTGCGCAAGGCTGGGCACCTGATTACCCCCTTGCTGCAATTCAATGATTAGTGTGGTTTTACACACACACTGAGACCGGCAAAACTGTTGGTTCCAAGGAGGTTCTCCGCTTGTTGCTTGCGGAAAACCTCTATTAGGAGATCACCCGATCCCAAAGGCTTGACAGATTTGACATCTCCAGCAATGCCTTTGATGCCCTTTCGCAATATTAAGGGTGATAAACCTGCAGTGGTCTTGCCACTCTGTGTAGAGGACATGACCAGAAACTGTGGGAATGTGTTTGTTGTACCGCTTTTTGTTTGTTGATTTGTGGTTGATTCCTTTTGGGGAGATTTTGGTTGTAGTTCATTTTGTTTGTTTCTGGAAGCCATCTTTTAGAGTTTATTACAATTCGCTAGCTGTGCCCCCAACCACCTCGGAGCCCAACAGGGGGACACTCATGATGACATGGATATCCAATGTCAAAGTGTCAGGGTTACACAGATAGTATACTCGGAAGAATATTTCGAACAAACATATTCAAATCAAGCTTCCGGCAGCACGCTCGCAAGATCGATCAGAATCAAGACAATCCAAATTAAACTCACGATTGACCCAAGCCACCGCCTTCTTGGAGATCTACGAACCAAGGGCTCGGCATGACCAGCCGATTGATAATACAGGGCCCATATTATCTCTCGTCTAACCGGAGTCTGAAGCCAAAGTAGTGTGTAGCAGTAAAAAAGGGAAGAAAAAAGAGCAAAACCTATTCAACCACCAGGACCTTCTTCCCCCGGATACGAGATGCAACCCACGGCAAACAGGTTGGCTCAAATTGGAGCTACTGTGAAAGCCTTCAGCTACACTGATATCACGCGGACGCACATCACACCCCCAAAAGTGGTGCGCATCCGCATGAGAACAGTGCACCCAGTCTCGGGACGTGGACCCAGCTTTCATGGAGACTCTATAAAATAAGTGAGCAGGGCAATTCTTTTTCCGCTTTTAACAGAGAGTGTTTGGCCAAATTACTTTCAATGTAAGTTTTCTAAACGTACACATTTCCTTTAATCACAAGAGAGTATGACACACAGAATTTTCAGTTCATCAAGGACACATGCACGCCCCATACAGGGAAGCCATTTTAAAAACTATGCTTTAAAAGCTATGTTTCATTCAACGGTCGGCTGAAATTTAAAAATCTTAATAGTGCTTTTTTATTAAATCAAGATGAAATAGTAAGGCTACGATACATTGGCTTACTTGCAATCAGCAACACATTTACTTGGGTATGTCTTGCCGTCGATCCCACAAAAAGCTAGGCTGGGGCGACAGTTACACTTCGTACATGGGCATTCGTCATTACACATCACCGTAGTTTTCCTACAGAGCAAAGTTGTGACAATAAAAACTGTCTTATTTGTTTGTTTACCTTGCTACCTGTATATGAGTGTAGATATAATATACAGATTAGATTTCGCCCTATTAGTATATCACATGTTAACACGTTTTTATTTAGCGATTAGCGGGATAATTCACATCGGCCCGTTATAATGTCATAGCATAGTGTTGATACTCAGCAGTGCCGAAATCGTCATTGAACATCGATTTCCTGTTTCATTTCGTACATTTTCACATCATAGTGTACTTATGCTGTTAGGTCATTTGTCTCACGAAGGTAACATTATGCACATCGCACATGTAATCTAAACGTCACACATAAAATGCCCACTGGTTGTGTGACAATATCAGCACACTATACATCTTGGTATTTGTGTTTACAATGCACTGGCACATTAAAATTATGCCGAATCAGTAGTCCCACCGAAAACAAGGATACTGAACTAAACCTAACCTACCCTATTGTTTGTTTGTTTGTTTGATTAATTAACGTCCTATTAACAGCTATGGTCATGTAAGGACGGCCTCTCATGTATGCGGTGTGTTGCGTGTATGTTGTGCGAGGTGAGTGTTTCGGGAGACTGCGGTATATTCATGTTGTGTCTTCTTGTATAGTGGAACTTTTGCCCTTTTTATAGTGCTATATCACTGAAGCATGCCGCCGAAGACACCAAGCAACACACCCCACCCGGTCACATTATACTGACAACGGGCGAACCAGTCGTCCCACTCCCTTTTTGCTGAGCGCTAAGCAGGAGCAGAAACTACCACTTTTACAGACTTTGGTGTGTCTCGGCCAGAGGACAGAACCCAGAGCCTTCCTCACAGGGGCGAACGCTCAACTCAAGGCCAAAAGTGAGGCGGTGCCAAGGAAGGCATTAGGAAAGATAAAGTCAGTTAGGAAGAAGAGAAAAGATAAGATCCTAAATTTAGTCGCCTTTTACGATCATGCAATAGGGGCAGCAGGTACAATTCTAACGCCCTACCTGCAGGGCTGAACCTACCCTAATCTGGTAGTGTTCCAATGATAATTTTAGTACTTAAATACCTCATAGACAGCAACATCATGTAAGATAGCTCACTATTAAAATGATCAAGTCATTCACCCTTCTCCATTACTTTAAAAATAAACCAATAATATGTTACTGGCATTTGGCTTCACACGAGTTTTTGTAAGTCTTGCCGTCATTTCCACACACTGGTGCGCTACGTCGAGAACATCGGCATGCTTTACTACACGGGCACTTTACTGCTGTTTTCCTGCTGATGATGGAATCAGTTTTAGACCTTACGACTATTTATCTGTTTCAAAAGCCATTGCTATAATTAAACGAATTCTCAAATCATTATTATCAAATCAAGTTAATGAGTTCCTGTTTGTATATACATATATATTTGACACAATGTATACCAAACAACATTTGAAGGAAATAAGCATCATTTGATGGAAAAAAGCTTTCTCTAAAATCAATACCTCAAAAATAATGGTTAAGAAAATAGTTTATTTCAAAATTTCTAAAAAAAAGACCAACATTTAACGACATAATTTCTTCATTATAATATCGAACACCCAGTGTTTTCACACAAACTATCAATCACGTCTCCTTTATAATTACTGCGATGTATTTCCTACAAACAACGCCCAGTCCTCTCTCATCAGGACACTATAATCTAACATATCACTGACTGTATGATAATATTCTGAATAAAATGTAATTCTGCTTTATACTTATTTTAATATTTGCATTTCTTCACCTATTAATACGGCAAAATGTAAAATTTAAACTATATCTTGCCATGCATGGGTTGGTATACGTATTCCCGTTCACACCACAGACAGGCTGTGATGTCTTTTTACATCCGCATTGAGATCGGCAGGGACAACTTCCAAGACAAGGGATCGTCCTACCTCTACGATAAAGCCATATCAAAGGCTATATATAACCGTCTCACCTCTACGGAAAAAAAATTATTAAAAGATATGTATAACCGTTTCATCTTTACACTATATTACTAAAGCTACATATAACCCTCTTACCGATATGAAAAAAATCATATTAAACAATACATATAACTGTCTGACTTTTATACAACAATACTAGACATTAATATAACCGTCAAATCTCTACGAAACACCTTATCATGGATTAAATATAACCGTCTTACCTCAACAAAACATCATATCAAAGGTTACATTTTGGTTTGATTTTATAGATTTAACTTCCTATTAACAACCAGGGTCATTTGGGGCCTTGGCAGGTTTCTTAGTGGAGGAAAGCCGGATTATCCGGAGAAAAACCATTGTTCAGCGGTCAGTACCCCGCAACTGCCCCAAAATGGATTCCAACTCGCGACCTAAAGGTGGAGGGCTTACATTTTGTATGGTAATATGTCGGGTCATCTTCACCACTCGGCCACCGCAGTCCCACAAATGTTGTTTATACCTTTCTCATATCCACAAAACATCATATCAAAGGTTACATATAAACGTCTCACCTCTACAAATCATTATACCATAGGTTACATATAACCGTCTCACATCTACAAAACATCATATCATAGGTTACATATAAACGTCTCACCTCTAGAAATCACCATATCAAAGGTTACATAATCGTCTCACCTCTAGAAAACACTATATCATAGGTTACATATAATCGTCTCACCTCTAGAAAACACCATATCATAGGTTACATATAATCGTCTCACCTCTAGAAAACATTATATCATAGGTTACATATAACCGACTCACATCTACAAAACATCATGTATAAGGTTACGTATAACCATCACACTTCTAAAAATTATATTTTAAGTTTTACACAGGAACCGCCGTAACTCCCCTTCAAAACATACTTTAATAACCTACCGTAGTTTAGTCAATAAGTAATATATAATTTGATTAACATTATCAGATCAGTTTTGAAATAACATGACTTTATTTTATGTATTGTTGAACTGCAAAACCGCGGTAAAAGAAACCATTCCAGAAATTGCTATGTTAAGTCTGAAAAAAGTTACCCCTTTCTAGCCAAAGAAGTATTAGGGTAGGTTTGGTTGTCTGTGCCACACACTCGCAGTTTGAGACATCGAGTTCTTTCTGTAAAAAACCAGAATAACAAGAATTCACACAATGTCTATAAAACGTCGTAATATCACGAAGAATACAGTGAAAAGTATCTACGTACGTCGTGAAATACGTAGTGATTCGACACCGCAATAGATAAAAAGGATAATTATGCGCAAGCTATAAGCTGCTTCATCTTGTACTGAAGGCTAAATTGCTAAGTAAGTTGTTTTATTCAAACCGTGTGTCAAACAAAAGTTAAAATTAATTACTCAGTCACGGGTGCCTAGTAGAATTATAAAGTAATATGTTGCTTTGTCTCAAAATCGCTATACACATTGGCAAATTAGATGTTTCATTGTTAGGTTGTTGCATTAATCAGCTATTGTGTATGACAAAAATTATGTAGTATCGTTAAGTATGTAACCACCAGCTGACGCATCTGACAGATTTACAATACCTATAATTAATTGTTAATGATGATAAAGCGCCACGCTGATTTTTGATACCTGTTGTCATTTTTCATTAAAAGTCCTACCAATAACGTCCAGCTGTTTGTCGGGGGACAGACGCATATATGTTTTTTATGTAAATGACTTAAATGCCTGCTTACAAACTTAAATCAAACCTGATTCAAAATAGTATATTGGAAAAGATGATATAAAACAATTGCCTGCTATGTTATAGAAATCATATAAAAAGTCTCCCAACTATGGCAAAGTAATAAAATAGTCACATTATAATAATTAGAATTCCATTCTCGTTAAACACATAACTGGCGACTCTATAAAATGGTAATTGCAAAAACATACATACAAAATAAAATCTATTACAAAATATTGTCCCCTTGGTCAAAATTCGTCAGAAAAATATTGACAATTTAAAAACTGATAAAATTGAATCAAAGGAGAGATATGACAAGCAAACTATTTTGCATTAGGATACTTTAGGGGTTTTCAGATCATTTTGCTTCTTCTGAGCTCATGGTATTTTCAGAGGTCAAATGGCAAATGCTGCAATTTTAAGTTTTCATTGTTTAAGCCCTGATTAAAATTTCGGGATATTAATCTCGTGGCTACCTGAATCAAAATAATCAAAGATTTTGAGATGATCTGCGTAAGATGTCACGTGTGCTAGGTGACGGGGATAAATAAGGTCGCATTCAATGAATGGTATAGTCTGGCAACAACGAACCTTCTGAATTTTCAATGTTTAAAGCAAATGTTTTAGCTATTTCAATTTGTATTTTGAGAGAATCTCAAGCAACACCTATATTGCAAGTAAGTAAAAGGCGACTAAATATGGTACCGTTATCGTGTGTTTAAAGCAAACAATATCATAGTTCAACATGAAGAGTTCACTGTGAGACGTATTTTATTAAAAATCATTGTGGTTACCGGAAAGTCGTCCTGAGAGAGAAACCTAATCTTTGATGTTTGGGAAAGAAATCCCATACATTTTGATCTACGGAGCCACTAGAGTTAATATCCTAGATGTAGTCGTCTTGTTCATACAGTGGAGTCACAATTCTAATATCATACCCCAAAGGAGTTGCTTGCGATTAGCTCATAAAACAAGCATAAATGATTTAAAATTAAAAAAAAACTACTCTTAACATTGGAAAACATAGAATGCTTAGTTGACAGATGATATCATTCAATGAATAACCTAATTTATGCACCTAACACTGTCCATATCTTAAACAGGTCATGACAAGATTCATATGCAATACTTAATATTAATCTGAAGCTATCAACTCGTTGTAAAGTGGAAGCAAATCGTGAAAGTCGCAATGCTTAAATACAGTTAAACAAATCATTTTCACCCACTTCTTATATTTTTCTTCCGTTTTCTGAACTGACCTTCACAAACCCATAATTTGCTGGCAAAACCTACAACAAATATTTTTTACTCTTATATTTGATTGATTAGGACTTAAACAATGAAAATTTAAATATTTATACTTTGTCCTTTGACCTCTGAAATACCCACGAGTTCAGCAAAATTCGGCCAAAAGTGATGTCCCTCCAAAGTTATCTCTATAACAAGAGTTTTTTGGCGTCGTAATATGTACAGCACAGAAGATGTCATGCGATGAAACGCAAATTAGGCCTCCACTGATCACATCGATTTATTCATAGCATACTTTGTTGTCATAACGTCATCTTAGACGATCGATATAGATGTTCTGATGTTCTAGCATCAGATCAGAAATTCTAAACTGTGTGCAATAAAATTCTCTCAATAGACGAACCAATTTATAAATACCATAATAAATGTCTAAAAGAAAGAATATTTAAAAATTTCTTTCATAGATAGTAATCAATTAGATGTGTGTTATGTATACAAGTTGGACATAAAGGATCTTTTTGTCAAACACTCGGTGTTAAAACACATTCATAGTAGTAAAGACCATTTTTGGTTCAATAAACAATCGGAAACCTTCCGCACGTATATTTTCTTGCTTACGGAAAGTGCCAAAGATTCCCGATTGAATCAAGAACACGCTTTTTGCAGCATTCGGATATATCTCCTTATGTTTTTCAGGAATCTCATTATTCAGGTACAGTTTTATGTTCATTTTCAAGTAACTCCACTTTTATGCATTTCTTTTTTCGGATAACTCCAATTTGAGCCATCCCCATGAACAATTTTTTAATGTCGAGGAAAGGTCCTTTGGATTGTGTTATTTGGTTAGATTTCTTTACCTGATACAATATCATCCTAAAGGTCAAAAATAATAGGACAATCTTTGACAAACAAACAATACCCCGATCTGTGTTTTGAGCGAAAATGTTATATATTTAAAAGGCATATTTTTCACGTGTAAATTACAAAATATAGAGCAAAAACATTTCACATATGATTAACCTTGCGCACAATGCAGCGACATTGGACTGGGTTCGAGTCTTGGTCTGGCATTCATTTCCATAATACACTGTCTCCTTTCTTTCCTGTTATGGAATCTGTGCTAAATTGGTACTTCAATACCCTCGGTTGTGATATTAAAGCCGCATGTGTCTTATAAGGCGAAGAAAAGAGAGGGAGGAATGTAACCATCTGACAACAGATAGTGTTCGGAGATCTGGCCATTGTCCCCTCTCCAGTTACACATATGTAAGATTTATTACTAAATGAGATTTCATTTTAATATGAGATTTTATCAAATAAAGTTTTAATGTTTGTGAGCATTAACAAGCTTTTAGAAAGGTCTTAAAGTGATCGGGAACATTACACATTCTTCCTTCTTTGACGACATTTACCCTACGTTTTTAAGCACACTTTTCGTCAAAATATTATCTAAAACGATAATCGAATGGTGACTACGAAACCATAAGTAGTGATTTGATTAGAAGTGCTGAATTCGTCCGTCAGACATCATGCCAAAACGACAGTATCCCGCGAAAAGATTTTAATCTAGATGATAAAAGACTTTTCCTGGTCGTCATGAACCTGCAACCTAAAACGTCTCCCACGGAATTAACCGGTTTAAACTGAAAAGTCTAGTGACTCATTTATTCAACATTTATTCGTAGATCCAACATGGTCATTGAGAGAAAAGTAAATGCCACAAAAAAGGTATGAAACATTATTCGGAGGAAAAGTTCAGAATACTGCTATGGCTATCTGGAAGTTTCTTCTTTATCTATATAAAATGTCTTGTGAAACAGGCAAGCATATTCCGTGTATAAACCTGTGTCGTAAGTAATGTATACAAGGTATTGTCCTAATTTGCTAAGTTACAATTGATTAACATATTTATCCAATTATGAAACATTATCCAATTATGAACACCAATTGTACTCGCCCAAAAACAGATATAGCATAGGTGAACAATAAATAAGTCTATTTAAAACATTGATGCTGATGATTGAATTATAATCATGTAACCATCAAAATGTGTTGCCGACTTCTTTAATCTATGGCATTGAATAGAATTTCATGACATGCGCAGTCAATGCAGATAGTTCTAGGTTGTATTACTCAACTTACATAAATCAACGATTTTGTATAAAGACATTAACGGTGTGTGTCACCAATATATGTCTGTGGTAGTTCATTTGTAATGTTCTGTTGTGAAAACAATAATACCACGAAATCAGCAGTAAAACATCAGATCCTTTTCCAGAATACATGTTTTTTGTATTATTGAATGATGTCATGAACCCAAGCTTTTTTATCATCACGTGTCTATATTTTTTCTTTATTTAACGTAAATATTATTAACCAACATTCTATGCCCAACGACGTAGTTGGTTTTCTGTGATACTGTACTTATGATAACACGATATCCAGTTTACGTCCTCTGAAACTCGATGTCCAGTTTACGTCCACTAAAACATGATGTCCAGTTTATGTGTCGTCCATTGAAAATAACTCAACAACATAAATGACGACAAGACATGAAATATTTTCAGTTTAAGTGATTTTATTTGTTTGACATTGTCTTGTCTTTAACTGTGACATCTTCTTTCAGGGTGTTAACTGAGGACAAGGACAGACCTTGTCACATCCAACTTTCACTTTACTGCAAGAAAAAAAACCATGATTATATTTGTTTTATCAATAGTTTCATTCTTTTGTTATTAAATTATCATTTCATGATTTGATAAGTAAATAAGTAGATAATTTAAAAACAAAATCGCATATCGTTTTATTACAGGTACGTGGTACTCAATATGAAATCCATGTACACTCTGTATATATATTTATATTATAATGCAACTCAATGGTACAACGTATAAATCAATCAGATGGATTAAAAGAATGATGGTAAATGTTTATTGAAACCATACATAATAATATATACAGTTTTAAAGTTAGATCTAGATTTTTATCGCAAACTATTTGTGAATCAAATTACGCGTGCCCAGACGGAGTGTACGTGTTTTTTCATTTCTTTAAATTTTTGAATTGTTTTTACAACATAACCTGCTGCCCCTAATGCATGATCGTCAAAGGCGACTAAATATAAGATCTTATCTTTCTCATCTTTCTAACTGACTTTATGTCTCCGTTGACACCCTTGGCCTTGAGTTGAGCGCTCGCCCCTGTGAGGTAGGCTCTGGTTTCTGTCCCTTGGTCAAGACACACCAAAGTCTATAAAAGTGGTAGTTTCTGCTCCTGCTAAGCGCTCAGCATAGCAGGAATAAAACCACTGGTTCACCCGTTGTCAGTATAATGTGACCGCTTAAGTGATAAAGCAGTATCAAAAAGGGCACGAGTTCCACTATACAAAGTAAGTAAGAAGTAACAATATGAGTTTATCAACCGTTTCCCAAAACACGCACCGAACAGTACACACCGCATACATGAGAGGCCGTTTTTACGTGACCCTTGTTGTTAATAGGACGTTAATTAATCAAACAAAAATACGACATCATTATCAATTACTGGCTAAATACGTACCTGCAAGCAGCTGTACAAGCGTTTGGGTATGTCTTTCCGTTTGTGCCACATACGGGCCTTAGGATAAACGGACATGGACATGGCTTGTTTCCACATGGACATTTGCCTTTACACTGTATCTTCACTTTCCTGTGAACAGGTGATCAATTCGTGTAACAATCATCACAATTTAATTACAGTGCTTACGTTTGATTTGGAAGTTCTATGTTTATACACATTATGGTATCTTCATGGTGTAGTTATGTTTAATGTAAAAACTTTTTATTACTTAAGTATATGTAAGGCATGTGTATCGCCGTTCGTATCTAAGAATTGCACATATCATAATAGTCAAATAAATTCAATCATTCATGATAATATGATTATTTCACTCATAATTTACCAAATATAATCATTATTTATTATCAAAATTGTACGGATGACATAAGAGTTATGAAGCATACAATTGTACATACTTGCAAGCAGCCATGCAAGCATTTGAGTATGTCCTTTTGTCCGCTCCACAGACGGGGCGCCTGACACGTGGGCATATACACGGACGTTTCCTACATGGACACCGACCATTACACTTGATGACAACCTTTCTGGAGATTCCATCGAAATAGCATATTATATCAAAATCGGGAAAATTAGTTACATTAATGCCAATAGAGATTATCGAAAAGATTGCGAGAGTAAAAAAAAAAAAGAGGATATTACTATTAATACTACTAATATTATTATTGGTTATGTGCAAATTTATCAAACGAGCATGTTATAATCTACAGCCGCCATTTTCCTAACAATGTCAAAAAGGACTCGGTGTTTATGCCTAAGTAAGTCGAATTCGGTACAACCAGCGCTCACATGGCTATTTTGTGACAGAAATATGTACTGAACCCTGTGGACTTGCAACATAAAAGTGTACAATCTGTTGCGTATTTTGTCAAAATCTGTAAACAAAACAACAGTCTACGAGTCAACACTTTATATCAACTGTGGTAAATAAAGTGGTATATAAGCATACAGAAATAACTAGTCTAAGCAGAGTCTTAAAGGCTAATCAAGTCATTTAATGAGTTTCATATCATCACTAGTCACAAGCGTAAGATTCTATCTCATTACATAACTCTTAATATTATAAATATAAGGAAAACGTTCAATTCCTTCTTCATAAAAAAACAGTAGAAATCCGGCTCGGATATGACATTTACGTTTACTGAGAAAATAAACATATAATTGTGACGTAATATATAGTTTATTATGTCAAAACTACATGTGACTTCATATATACAGTGTTGGTATACTAGCTGTATGACATACCTGAACTGGTCACTTTATTAAGCAAAAAATAATGTTTATATATCCAACCTACACAACTTTCTCGATAAATATTCATCGCGGGCCAGAGGTGCCTACGCCATCCTTAATTTTTCAAATTGTCAATTGATATGAACGTCAATCTCTAGCATGTGATTTTTGTTCGATTTCGGTGAAAACTGGGATAACTAGAATACCTTGTGTCTGTATCATGGTTCGGATGGTCCTTCCCTAGAAATTTTAAGGGATTCCGCCCTCAATGGTAGTTTTTCGAGAGACGCTGTCGCAATGGTAACGAAATATTTGCTTCGAAATTTAACATTTTCTGATTTTTTTACCATATGATATATGGTTTGGATACCAAACGCAATGTTATTAATGGGACTTCTGTAGTGGTCACCCATTATGATTAGTACTTTGTAACTATCATGCTAGTAATTTTAATTGATTATTCAGTAACTAATTAAAGAAAGTGATAAATATAGCTTTGGTTTAACAGACCTTTGTTGGTGAGTGTTTTAAGTGTGGTCATCATATTGCTAAGATATCATGCTTATTATGTGCATTACAAAGAAATTATAAAGTATAATGTGAAAATAATAGCATGATATCGTTATTATATATCTTTTCCTTGACACAACCCAAATGTTATGCACAAGGTTGTTTCTTATTGGTTTATTTATTTCCATGTACTTGATATATCAAACAAAATCACTTACTTGCACCTAGCCATACATGCATTAGAATATGTTTTTCCATTTCTTCCGCACACAGGGGCGCGATTTCTGGGACATACACACGGTGGCCTTCTACAAGGGCAAGGGCCTAGACATCGTACATTTGCATTTCTGCAAATAGAAATCATATTAAATAGACGTTCTTCAACAGAAACATTAATATTCATAATGAATTTATTTTCATTTTGTTCAAATCCTCACAATTTGAACAAAAAAATGTGTGTATGTACATGTATGTATGTACTTGAGTAGAAGTAAGTGGAGATGTTAAGCGTGCATTTATACGCAAAAATACAAGATAGGTAAGTAAAGATAAGTAAAACCGCCTCAAACACAAGAGATTTTGTTCGGAGGGATGGTGGAGGGTGGCGATAGTTATGAAGTCATCAAAAAGGGGAGGATAATTTTTATTTGGATATTCTGTAAGGTATTAAATTGGCATAGATTTTCTTGTTTTACTTACTTTTTATAATACATTAAATTTACTCCCGCAGTGATGTCTTTCCCGCGGAAATGATACGCGACGTACAATATTTTCCGATGATGTAAAATAACCTCAAACTTCTAATGAATAGAATTGAGCCTTACTAACCAAATTAATATATATTGCCATGTATTTGATATATCAAACAAAATCACTTACTTGCACCTTGCCATACATCCATTAGAATATGTTTTTCCATTTCTTCCGCACACAGGGGAGCGATTTTTGGGGCATATACATGGTGGCCTTCTACATGGACAAGGACCTAGACATCTCACCCTTGTATTTCTTCAAATAAAAATCATATTATATCAATATTTTAGAACTCGTGCATTAGATATACCTCTTGCTATGATATTAACACTCAATATAATTATCTAAAATGATGGTCAGAGAAAATAATATATATATATATTATTGATAACCATAATTATGAATATAATTTTCAATACTGAAAATTGCAAATGGAATCGAAAAAGAGTAACGGAAATAACAAGAAGACAGCGTCTTAAATCATTTATTTGTCGTTTTATAACTTTTACTTCTAGTGACTCGATATGTAACGTCGGTAATTGTAAAGAAAGCATGTGTTTGAAAAAAGGCTAATTTCGAAGATGTGTCATTGAAATATTTAAATATATTGGAAAAACTCATTCGTCTTGCAATATAAAGAATGTAAGTTTTATGCTTTCGTCGTCGTCATCAAGAGGCACGTAAATATCCGGAAAATCTCGTTATTGGTATTTACCTTTGTTTCAAAGATTCCCTGAATATGTAGTAATACATGTAGTAAGAGTATTTTATTTGAGAATTACATTCTATCTGCATAGCTTGACAACGATTATAGAATGTGCAGCAAAACTTTACTTCTGATTTTCCAAAGTGTATATTTAGCAGAAAAAAACACGTTTCTTGCTCCACAAGCACCACATTGAGGTTATTCATCGCGTCACAACACCAAATCACAATATTAAAACAACATATCACAGGTTTTTGTCTATAACAACCGCAGAAGTCCATACCCTTTTCTAGCAAAGCAAGCATTTCTGTAGGTTTGGTTGTTGGCACCACACACTTGGATACCTCCAGGGAGACATGGAAGTTTGCCTGTACAATACAAACATAAGGGTAAAACTATCACAAAGGATTACGTACGGTTTGTGCCCTTGTTGGCCCCCAAATCCATCAATGTTTCAAAAATTTCATTTCGTTATTGTTGAGTTACAATAGGTATGATGCTTGTGCGTCATTGTTTTTTTCTGTTGATATGTTAGCCAATATAAATACGCATACATTATAAAAACGTGTTTTTTTCATTTGTTACCAATCGTTTGCTAGTTTCATCATTTAGGATATATATAGTGCATCACTGACCCTTATATTTCTCCTGATGCTGAACTGCCTCATTATTCATAGTAAATACTGCATATACATTTGTAAGTTTGTTCTAGTTTGCGACTGCGCTCTATACTTTCTTAGACACAAACTATCCGACATCGGGTAAAAATGACACAATTTTCATATTCATTTCCGTAAACACAACCATAACATTTGAAATCAGAAATGTACTAGATATTCCAAATATACGAACTTATCATTCGCTGTTATCAATGTAAAAGTCAACGAACCTACGGAGAAAATACAATTATAAAATCAACCATATTTCGATATTTCATATATTGTATATTTAACAGTGTGTATATAGAGGGAAACAAATGACATACTCACTGTTTAACGTGCGTCGTGATTCCACTTCGGCGATACCGCAATAGATAAAAAAGATAACTAATGCGCAAGCTACCAGTTGCTTCATCTTGGAATGAAGACTAAATTGCTAAATCAATTGTTTTATTTATAGCGTCGAGTGTCAAACAAAAGTCAAAATTAATTACTACAGGATACGTGGTGCAATTACATATAACGTTTTAATGTTCAGAATCTATATACAAATTGACCTACGAGATGTTTCATTAATCAAGTAAATTTTTGTATATGACGAAAATTTATGTAACATCAGTGTGGCAGGTGTGTATCCGCCAGCTGAGGCATCTGTCAAACTTGCCATAGCTAAAATTAGCTGTTTACGATGATGATCCGTCCCAGTGACATTATCTAGACAATGACCAAGTGAACTTGTTATTTTTACGATGATGATCCGTCCCAGTGACATTATCTAGACAATGACCAAGTGAACTTGTTATTTTTACGATGATGATCCGTCCCAGTGACATTATCTAGACATTGACCAAGTGAACTTGTTATTTTTACGATGATGATCCGTCCCAGTGACATTATCTAGACAATGACCAAGTGAACTTGTTATTTTTACGATGATGATCCGTCCCAGTGACATTATCTAGACAATGACCAAGTGAACTTGTTATTTTTACGATGATGATCCGTCCCAGTGACATTATCTAGACAATGACCAAGTGAACTTGTTATTTTTACGATGATGATCCGTCCCAGTGACATTATCTAGACAATGACCAATTGAACTTGTTATTTTTACGATGATGATCCGTCCCAGTGACATTATCTAGACATTGACCAAGTGAACTTGTTATTTTTACGATGATGATCCGTCCCAGTGACATTATCTAGACATTGACCGAGTGAACTTGTTATTTTTACGATGATGATCCGTCCCAGTGACATTATCTAGACATTGACCAAGTGAACTTGTTATATTTACGATGATGATCCGTCCCAGTGACATTATCTAGACAATGACCAAGTGAACTTGTTATTTTCATCCTATGTTTTGACGTCGTTCGATAGTGATTGGCTATTGCGACTCGGCAATAAATCAAGAGCAACTTCAATGTAAAAATATACTTATATTCAAAAGTATCTGCATTTGTTTGGGATGTGACTTTATCTTAGTCATATAGGTTATAATACTTTACAATTAAAGTCGATATGTGGTGAGTGAACGACAGCGTATATATACATAACAATCAATAGAGTAATGACAGATGGGAATGTTTATGGCCAATGGGAACAACTTTCAGAACTTATAGTATGAAAATGATATACTAAGTATATCATATATAAATCGAAGAGCAACTAATGTACCCCGGACAAAATATTATATAATAGTACTAAGTATCCTCATTGAAAAACGCTTCAAATAAAGTGTATTGCTAAAAACGTCAAACAAAATCCAAGACGTTTCTGAAACAACGTAAGATGAAGATAAAGACAGAATCAAGTATGAGAAGAGTTATGAAATCGGGTGATCTAACTGTAACTGGCAAATTGCAGCTTACGTAGTGAACAATTTCTTTGTGTTTTTGAGGAATATGCCAACACCAATCTATCCCCACTGCCGAGACGGTGGTTTTCTCCGCATATAGGTTTTCCTTCAGCGTCAAAGCTCGGTGCGTCCTCAAATGACACGAACTGATACAAGATCATTCTTTAACAAACAAAACCAATATGGAACAAGAGAACACGACAACTCTTCAACTAATTAGCAAATACAATGTACATGTACCATGATAAATGCAGGATTGAAAAAAACACATATCTACTTGTAAAGGACCTTGCTAGTCGTAATTCTTTATATCACCTTCTGTGATTTGCTAAGTCTAAACCTCAGGATAAATGGAACGTGATTATGCCTTTACAGTTTATTTATTTCAGGTTTTATCTAAGCATTATTCTCAATATCTTTGTAGTTATGAAGTCATAGACAAAAAACGTAAGGACATTCTTCATAGGTGCGAAGCGTCTAAAAGAATGTCCGTTTTTTGTCTATGTCTTCATAACTCCTGATACCGTCGCTGATATGGATTTTTTTATATTTCATTTCTTCCTTTAATAATGGCGGGAGTTTGAAGTGAAGAAGCTGAAACCGATATATATTGCATCGATTTCGTATAACGCTACATAACAGCTGTGATCGGAGGTAAAGGCTGTCGGTGGAATCAGTAAACCTTGATATGAAAGAAGACGAAATGTCATTTATTTTATGATGTTTTCTTAAAAATGAAATAACAAACACAGTTTTGGATTAAATGGACGCAGCCTATTTAATATTTGTTAAGTGTTAACCAAAGCAGAATACTTATTCTCAGATGTGGCGAGCAGGCAAATATGATTTACTTAAACAGGTAATTTCCTCCCCCTGGGTTAACCAAAGCAGATAAGAACGTTACCTAAACTAACAAATGACTAGAATTACATTATGTATAATCCAGGTACATGTACATGCAACGGTGAGCACCCTATGCTGAGTATCTACCAACTGGTACCGGACACATCAGCTACTCACCGCCCCCAGGGTTAACCTCGGCAAAGTTTGCATGTACCTGACCCGAATAGCCTGCTGACCTACCCAGATCTGCGAGGCTCCATCGTACTCCCAGGGTAAATCCTTGGCGAGTAATATCCATTTTCTCCACCACGGAGAAACCAAAAACCAAAATCTGTATCCATTATACAGTTACTGTACATCTATCTCCGACATCTCAACCCTCTGGGATTCACTAGGCAAGTGAGAGGAGGAGTCTATTGAAAAACTGGTTACCACACAATATTTCGGGTTATCCCCGACTCCTAGGGTATATCCATAGCGAGCCAGTACGTATACCCTTACAATCTATAATATACACAAATCAAAAGACAATTTATGACCAAATTATGCCTGCTCGCCACACATGCCACTTGGAACTGTTTATACATTTCCACCATCCATCCCTAAAGCAGAGAATAAGTATGAATATTTACAAGCTAAAATTCACACCTTTAGGAAAATATCAATTTAACACTTTCAGGTGTACCATCTGCCTTTTCTGACATAAACAGCTCTAATGCCCTTTGCAATGTATTAAGAAAAATTGCATTTCCAATATCTGAGAGATGGACCCCATCTGCCCTATACAATCCTTTACAGTCATATGTAATATCTAGATGCTGTATGACTCTACCATTATTTTTTCAAAACAGCCTGTCGTCCTATCCGATTAACTCTTTTACGCTTCCTCTCTATCCCAGTAATTCATGTACATCCCCGCCACTGTAACCGCGGCAATATATCTGACCATATCAACATACAATTATATTAGCTAAACTCGTAGCCAAAGAATGTATATCATGCTCGATCCGTGCACTCAACACCGATGTTGAAGTAGTTAAATCAGGAATTGTGGAGGAGCACTCTGTGACCAGTGCAACGACAGGGTTCTTCTTACGTCATACCAAGACATGCCACGTTTCCCTATCCACTTGAATTTAGCCCCCAGATGTCGCAGATGTAAATTTGGGTCCGACAATTAGAACGACATCCGATGTGCCCAGTAGATAATTGATGACTTAATGCTATGTTAGCCTTGAATCATCATGAACCGTATAAAGGGGGATAACTCTAACTTCAAGACCCAATTATTTTATCTATTCTAATACAGGTGGTGTACGCCTTAGATTTCCACCTACCTAATCTTAGAATTACCTCGTCTGAAATTCCTTTCATAGATAACGTTGTAGCCGCCCCAATTCTAAAGGAATGTGATTTGAAATTTTGCTGGGGTATTCCCAAATAAATAATAGCCTTCCGTAATATTGCACTAAACTGATAACGGGCCAGCAGGGAATTATTTTTGTGTATGAATAATAATCCTGGGTTGCCTGGTCGAATTTTCATATAAGATACCATATTCCCATAAGGACACACTGGGCTCCCTTGGATTTTTGGAATGAAAAGTTTAGTTGACCTACCATACTGATCAGTTTTTGAGCGAGGTAATATAACTTCCAACCCCTTATCTGTAATAGACAAATCAGAAACTAACAACGGGCTTTGTGACTTTATAGAGGTGTACACTACCTCGCCAACTCTAAAAAGTCCAAAAAACGTGATACAAAAGGCTGTTTTAAAAAGTAGAGTTTCATATGGTGAATTACAAATCAAATCAGCTTTAATATCCTGTCAATTTTTTCAAGCAAATCATATGTCATAGGTGCTCTCACATCTGGTGTGCCTTTGAGCCTTTTAAAACCCTCCAATGCTCTTTTTACAATAAATAAAGATGTAGGATCTTCCCAATTCTGTAATTTACGAATGTACTAATTGCTGCTAAATATGATTTTACTGTGTTTGGGGTAGAACCTTTGTTTGAATGAAAGACAACGAAGCACAAAATATGTGAAAGTGGTACTGGCCAACTGTAATCGATCATAAATAATGATCGAAATTGATTAAAACTACGAAGTGCACTTTCATAAAGAGCTTTGGTGTTGCTTGAAATACTAGCATTTAAAGGTAGGTTTCGCCCAATGAAATATAAAGACTACGAAATTGAAATTTATCCTATACATAGATATAATCTTCAGATCATTTTCAATGCATACAGCGAACAATATGGGTGGTCAGTTGCCTAGCTTGACCAGGAAAATACTTCTCTTAAAATAGAGCGAAGTCAAGCTTTACATAGAACATGACGTATTTTTTCCAAAACGAGGCCGCAGCAACAAACGGAAGCGTGCAACAAAATGTCGAGATGTCAGATAGAAGTGACAGTCTTGCCACGGCATGTTTAGTTAAAATACAACAACAACAAATCGAAGTGCGAGGGACTGTTTATACATATCATATAATCTAAAACACTTCATGTTACTTACATACGCTCGCTAACTTTGTACACCAAATATACATGTAGTTAGTCTGCGGCTATCTGTGCGCTGGCATATGCATATGTGTTGAAATTTAACTCACCACGTGCAATGCCGTTACACGAGTCCCAACAGATCCCGGCAAGTTCCGCTTGAGATGTGGCTTCTGTTTCTTCTATTGCTACATGCCATCTCTGAATTTAAATCCCTATAGATCTATCCTAGGGTGCTACCGAATCCATTATAATTTCCTCCACTTTGTTGCCGATTCAGATATATTTTTTTCATCTCACACACTTTTGTTCAGCCATTTTGTTTACTTTTAGTGCGTGACAATGCGCATGCGCCAAACTTCGACAACGCAATCCATCGCAGCTTCATTTGCATATTATTTTGTCTGACGGACACCGTAATATTCCGAAGGATTTCCTTCAATTTTGTATTCAAGACACATTTGTTCAATCTCAAACACATAAAGAAATTAAATTGAGATATTTTAATATGTTTTTTCATCTTTTCTTCCGCTTATCGCATTTCACAAAAAAAATATTTATTTGGTTGGGCGAAACCTACCTTTAAGAGTCGTCCAATTTCATCTGACAAATTGACCATAGCCAATTCGGAATTGGGACGGGTACCTTTTCTGCCTGTGGTACCAGTCGATGGAATTTCTTCAGCTGTAAACGTGACAAGCTATCGGTTATCACATTAAAACAACCTGGAATGTGCTCTGCTTTAAACACTATGTGAAGACGTATACACCTCGAGACGAAAAACCTTAACACAGTCAAAACTACTGTTGATTTTGTAGTCATAGTATTCACAATTGCCAACACAGATTGATTGTCACAGCGGAATAAAATTTTCTGATTACGCAATATTTAACCCCAGATATATACTGCCACAACCAAGGGAAAGAACATTAAAATTGTAATGTCACCTGTGTAACCTAAGTCAATTAAAATTGTAATGTCACCTGTGTAACCTAAGTCAATTAAAATTGTAATGTCACCTGTGTAACCTAAGTCAATTAAAATTGTAATGTCACCTGTGTAACCTAAGTCAATTAAAATTGTAATGTCACCTGTGTAACCTAAGTCAATTAAAATTGTAATGTCAATGTAAGGCCAAACCCCGTATGTCCAACTCTCATTAAAAAATGCCCCAAAACCATTCCCCCTTTTTGCCGAGCTGTCAGTGTATAACTCCATGTCTGCATTTGTTATCAAAAATTGTTCACTAAAAACTGAAATGCCATTAAATGTTTCAAAAAATCTCAACCAAAGCTTCAAATCGTCTCTAATGTCATTGTTTATTTTGATATGATGGTATGGCTGTGTCAGACCTATCGTCACTTTGATTAACCTTCTACAGAAGGTACGACCCGGAAGGATTACCTTACAAGCAAAGTTTAACATGCCTAACAATGACTGCATAGCTTTCAATTTAGTTTTGGCCTAGCCAGCATTGTCTGATTTTTAATACAATTTCCCTAATTATGTCTTTCGGCATGCGAACACACATTTCAATTGTATCAATTTCTAACCCTAAAAAACATATGATTGTAGTAGGGCCCTCAGTCTTTTCTGGAGTGAGAGGAACACCTAGCTCATCACATACCTCCTCAAACTTTATTAACATAGCCTGACATTCAATTGAATTTGGTTTACCTCCGAAAAGGAAATCATCAAGATAATGTATTAATTCGTCTGTATGTGATTGTTGACTTACTGCCCACTCTAGAATGTTGAAAATTTTTCAAACAAAGCACACGACAGAGAGCACCCCATAGGCAGGCACTTGTCATAAAAATATTGATCGTCAAATTTGAAACCGAGCAAATCAAAATCTCATGGCCAAATTGGCAAAATACGGAATGCTGACTTTATATCGGCCTTTGCTAACAAAGCCCCTTTTCCCAAGCGCTGAACCATGACAATTGCTTCATCAAATTTAATATAATTTACCGAACATAATTGGAGATCAATGAAATCATTGACTGGTGAATTTTCTGGATAGGACAAATGATGAATGAGCCTAAAATCCCCTGGATTTTTCTTTGGTATTAAACCTAATGGAGATACTCTCAAAGTTGATATCGGTTTCTGGTTGAAGGGGCCTGCTATCAGACCTAAGCTAATTTCTTTAAGATTTGTTTCCCTGGCATAGCTTAAATTTTTGTTAATTGAAGGTAAATTGTCAGACAACGTAGGCAAACGCGGGCCTGTATAATGTAATTTAAAACCATTCTGAAAACCATCTAATAGCTCATTTTTAATTGTGGTGCCAGGGTGATTTCTCAATAATTTTTCAAGTGTGGCCAAGTTTATAGGATATTTACCTAAGGAAAACTTATCACTTTCTAGGTCCTGGTGTACTTGTAGCGTTGATGTTTTTTGCATTAGTGTTGATCTGAGTTTTGTTTCGACATGAACTACACTTTATTTGTGGGTGATTCCCTTGACAAGTTCTACATGCATGACGAAAATGACATGGATTGAATTTACAATTCCTTCATTAAAACCAAAACAAATCCCTTTGTTTTTAAAAATGACTTTGCCATTTCCCACAGTGTGATTATTATTATGACTGCTGGATGTTCCAGGATGTGATGACATCAACCTCAACCAGAGGTCAGGGTACAATTTATCCCAAGGCCTCAGGCAGGTCGCTTGGCGCAGACGAAACTGTTCATCGTACTTACGCCAAGCAAAATTATTCCCTCTACCCGCTGCCTCTCTGATTATCGGCATGTAATGTAAAAGTTCGATACCTTTGTCTGGAAACCTTTGTAGGTATACAGTCATAAAAATAATAAAAGCTTCCGTCCACTTTTCAATATTTGGCACGACATCTTTCATAACACGCGGCCTTGTCTCCAATACCCCCTGCTCACTCAAGTACAAACTGCTACCTGCATAAAAATAGTGTAGGTCCGCACTTCCTTTTAGCAGCAATGCCAAATTGATATACTGATTCGCCAGAATTTTCTGGCGTAGCTGTAAAGGCACGTGTGCGGCGGGCCCATCTTCCGCACGTGGTACAATACTCACACTCTATCTGTAAACGGGGCAAAACTGTATCTGCGCCCCCCCCCCCCCCCCCCCCCCTGGGCAATACCGGTACAAGGTGGTGGGGACTTGTGACCAACTAACGCTAAATTAGATGACACTGCCGATCCCCAAATATTGTTTAAATTGACAAACTCATCACCTGAAGAGTTTTCGTTATTTAAAACATTCATACCCCGTTGACGCTCTGTCTCACACACAAAACTTGGAGGTATCTGAAGACTGGGGGCACGACTAGGCCTAAGTGCTGGGCTCGTCCATTACTTGGTTATCGTCGTCCACAGGCCTCGCCGGCTTTTTGGTTTTTTTTTCTCCGTTCTCGACCTTGATGGGTTACCCGCCGGCCTTTTTCTTCCTGCAACCTGTCTCTTATATACCGGCATCTTAAAACTTACTTTTGTGCAAAATTTGTCTATGGTACTGCTGAGACTGAAACCCGTTCGACCGCGTGGTAAAATATAATGCTTTGCGCATGTCTATATCCCACAAGGGACTTAACTCTTACCACAATATCAACTTCAGGTTGCACAAAACCAAAAATAAATGTGTTTAATTTTATATAAAATTAAACGTTATTGCAATTAAAAATGTAAATATCGACAGGAATGCACGGTGTTAGTTGTTTCGTTAAAATTATCCAAAAATCCATCGGATGTCACACTTGTGCCACCGCAGGGGATTTGGAAACAAAATTAACTAGCTATGGTATATCGGGAAAATTATTGATATGGCTAGCTGATTATGTTAAGAATAGGTCGCAACAAGTATGTCTGGGGAATGCTAAATCTAATGTTAAAATTACTAAGGCAGGGGTGCCTCAAGGGTCTGTCCTAGGTCCCCTTTTATTTATTCTTTATATTAATGATATTACTGATAATTTAGACAGTCTATCTCAGCTGTTCGCTGATGACACTTCTCTTTTACGCATTGACAAATCCCCGTAAGTTATAGAACAAAAATAAAGAATGATCTCTCGAATATCCAGTCTTGGGCCGATACATGGTTAGTGAAATTTAATCTAGTAAAACCACAGGCTATCATCATTTCGAATTTTGACCTTAATTATGTAATTGATATTGTTTTTAATAATGTAACAATCGGCTTTGTTGACAGCCATCGAATCTCGGAGTGTATATTGATTCCGAGTGTAAGTGGGGCAGACATATAAACCATATCAGTGAAACTGTCACGAAACAATAAGGAATTCTCCGGAAATTTAAATTCATTCTCTCTAAACAAACGTTAGGCAAAATTTATAGAGCTTTTATTTTTCCTATATTAGAAGGACGAAGATAAAATCTATGAGTATCTTTGATATATTGCTGAGTGTGCAAGATGATTAATTCATTTTCTTGTGTACCTATGTTCAAATCTCTAAATAGTAATAAATCGACAGAGAGTGGAATAAATGAGTTAAGCTGTTCAAATAGAATGATTCTTTGGTCATTGTATGAATTACAATTAAAAAAGAACTACTGTGGATCTTCAGCTGGGAAGCCGCAATGACATTTTTGATCTGTTACAATATTTGCTCTGAATAAATGACTACGTAATGAACGATTTATTAACCTTTTATGTATATTGTTTAATTTACAGTCTCCAAAATAGAAAAAGTCGGGTACTACAGGTAAGTTTGGTTCCGGATAGCATGTTTAAAATTAGAGAATGTCTGGTGTTTATAGGAAACAAGTTCCATAAACGAATGGTGGACGGAAAAACAGAAATATTAGAAGATTCAAGTCTATTATTAGGAAGTGTGTAATTTTCTGCATTACGAAGAAGGTGTTGGGTGTTATCAGCAACTATAGAAGGGAGGAGTATTTGTAGATAAGTTGTATTTTTTAAAAGAGTTGGAGTTTCTGCGAGACCGTCTGTTAGATAAGGGCTCCCACCCAGTTTCACAGTAAAAAGAGTTTCTGCTTGAGAACGATGGTAATCCCGTAACAATGCGACCTGCCTCTAATTGTATTTTTTCTATGATTTTAGCTTCAGCGACCGTACAACCGTTCCACAACTTACAACAATATTCCATTATTATCTAATATATCCGTATCTGCTTCACCACCAACATCTTATATTTGTATAACCCTCCGATACTGACGACAAAAGAGAAACGTATATTCAAAGGAAGCCTAGAGTGACCAGGAGAAAGACAAACGAAGGAAAGGATGATATGAACATTGAGAAGTTGAAAGTTAAGAAAAGTGGTTTAGAACTTCTGTCGTCTTTATCGGAGGGGTAGATTTTAAAATAATAGTATATTAGGAGGTGAAACTATCACCTTGAGGGGCATACTGGTTATATCATAGCTCTTTCCTTCCCCCATCTCACTCTTCCCTTACTCTCTCCCTCTCTCTCTGTCTCAAATACGACTTTATATATTATGTATATCTTATTGGTAAATGCCATCTTGTCTATGCAATTTGAATGTTTTATTTTTTTGGGAACGGGCTTTATATAAGTTGTACAACGTGTGCCCAATCCCATTGCACATTTTGCAATAAAATATGTTTAATTTAAAATCAAATTATGCCACCACATTTTCGAATCCCGATGTGGCGTATTTTACTGGGATCAAACTGTACTTTTGCTACCCGACGCAACCAATGAAAATCCTCCAGACCATACTACAATAGTGACATATGTAATAACAACATTATATGGGTGGAGTCACTGAATAATCAGTGGATTTTGTGATAAATAGATCACCTTACAGAGACCGCAGAACCAAATGATTTCGCCATATACGATATATTAACGTTTGCCACTGTCCAGGTTAAATGGTGTTTTCAAGTCTTATCACCTGTCACTAATTTTGAAGAATGGCATCTGGCATACCTGTGAATAAAAAGAAATAAAGATCTACCATCTTGCTAAACTTTTATGTGGGGGGTTCCATCTTATGTTGAATTCCGCACCAAATATTGACCAAAACATTCATGAAATTCCAATATTGATTACCTCCCCCTGTCAGACACACACTTGACAGAATTTTAAAATTTCTTTACATATTTTACATCTACATGTATTGCCCAACCCACACATTAAATATTTGAAACTGATGCGCCCTGAATACCCAATCAGCAGGCTCCGAAACATTCACATCTCTATGAAATCTTGTGCGCAAAAGGGGATTTCCAGGAATCTATTTTTGGTTTGATTCTGCGGTCCCTACATGAGCGGCTATGTATTTGTTTATCAAATTATTTAATGAGTTTGCTAAATTTCATAAAACATAGGCACGAGTGTAAGATTCTATTTATCACATAACTTACTGATATAAATATAAACAAAATTTTCAATTTCGTCTCTAGGCCTATATAAAACCGTAGAAATCGACGTCAAAACTATGTGACGTAATGATAGTATTATTACACATGATTCTTACGATATTTATGACATACCGTATGACATGGCTGGGTGGACGAGATATGTGTTAAACGTTTATTTTCCGTTATGTGTGTATTTCTCTATTATGGCCTGGTTGAGAGGGCACTTTAATGATACCATGAGGCATTAGTGAACTCTTAACCAAACGATTATAGATAAATATAAAAGAACTAGTTTATACAACCATATAACACACAATATATTATATCAACCTTACATTTGTATGATCCCTTTCCATTATACCGTTACACATGAATCAGTTTCATGAATATCACAAAAGATCAATATAGAACTAGTGAACTGTCTTCTGTAGAAAAGAAATATATCCTTCCTTCCCCGTACACTAAAACCTGTCCACCATCTTGACGTCTTAATTGAAGCATAAAGTTATAATGACATCATGGAATTGAGACATCACTTTATATCCATGTTCAATCTCGCGTCACTTAAGTAGTGCAAGCTTCCCCTAGCACTATTTCAAATAGTATCCATGTGTGTAGCTCAGAATCCAGTAATCTGTCATGTGATGTACTAATGTTACAGGGTGTATTTACTATAATACTCATTTTACGTTATATAGACACATCTGTGGAAAATAACACAATGGTTACCATTCTGTGTTTAAGCACACTTCTTTCTCCTCTCTGAATCTGTGGCGTAGTACATGTAGTTATGATTCAAACCAGTTTACAACACGTCTTCCTTCTGTGGACCTCCCGATAATCTTTTTTGCGTTCCCTACATAAATACACACTTATTTGCGTTCCCTACATAAATACACACTTATCCCCTGACGTCACAAAATTACGCTCTTATTTCCGGAAATCACCTTAGTAACACATGCTATCACTTATTTAGCAGAAACACCTATTTTTGTTCACCAATCATTTTTAATTTCCTATATGTATTTGTATTAGTTCGACAATTAGTCCTAGTGTTATTGAATAAGTTTTAATCATCTGATTTAATTAATGTAATCCCGAGGCTAATACCAAATGATTAATCTGGCATTATTTGTCTAGAAGATTAACTATACATGTAACGCCTTATAGTGCACTACCTTACCTAAACGGCGTTTAAAGAGTAGCAAACGTTATCAGCAAACCATAAATACTACACTTATCATCACCTTCTGAACACTTTAATGAGAATATTTCAAATCTTATGTTCCTTGTCGTCCTCCTTAATACCATTCGTTAGTTGACTATCACTGTGCCATACGGCATTATTCCCTGTTTACATTTGTTTGTTGTTGTACTTCATCTATATATTTTCGTATATTATGATTTTTTTGTTAGAATTTTTTTTATTATATCCGGAAAGGTAGCGGGCCTTTAACTGCGCTACGTTCTAACAGAAAAAAGTATTTAATAAGTATAGACTCACAAACCATCAAACTAGGTTTCCTACTCTTTCTGTACACTATGACATTCTGTAAACCATGACATGCATAACCATTGAAAAAATACATAAACGTACAGTAAAACTCTTACTCTTACTAAGATTAATCTACTTCTTACGAATTTTGGTTTAGTACACAGTACATTCAAATCCCCTAAAAAGGGAATCGATTGATAGCAAATCGAATACGACCAAACAAGTGTTCAATCAATTGTCGATAATGGAAAAATCTGTCAAAGAAGACATTGTTGCTGACATTGGAATTTGTGAGTTAGCTTGGTAACTAAGTTGATTCGGGGTGCAATCGGTCTATGACTTTAATTTAAACTTATAGTTTCAGAAACTATATAGCGAATTTCTGTTGCAACGAAACATTTCTTCTGGTCCCATGGGATTCGTCATAGCTGAGTTTAACTGTACTATGATCATAACGTTAGCGGAATTTGTTTAAGCATTTGGGATACATTATCATTATAGGATGGTGAGCAGAAGCTGGACGTGGTAAGATCTTTATTATGTTGTCGGAATAAAAAAGCAAGATGCATTACGAAATAATAGGGTTTTTTACACTCTTGAAAGATTGGCTATACCTTAACATAACAATCGTGAAAACAAAAAGGATGTTTGCAGTTCAAATGATTTTATTTGCTTAATTTTTTAACAACGTTCTTGTTTATGATGATATGATTCGTTAAGATTGTTACTGGTTTACTTTCCATAGCGACATGGACAGGCATTGTTACATCGAACTTTCACTTTGCTGCAAAGAAAAGATGCATCATAATATTACTGCTGATAATTATCATTTCTTGTTATTTTTCATTTTTTTTAATTACTATATCTGTACACAGGTGGAAATTTTGCACATAATGCGAAATATTATCAAATTCAGTATTAAATTACTATATACACTAGAACTGGTATTGCAAAATATTATGAACCATTTTTAAATTTTCAATTAAAAAAACTTAAAATTTCTATATCAATGTAAAATAGTAATACCATGCTTTATGATGCTTTATGAATAATAGATCCCACAAGGGCACTCGCCTTTACACTTAACCTTAACTCCTCTGTAGATAGATTATCAAAATATATAAGATTCAACAATGCTTACGTCATTTTCAGAAAGTTAGATTATACTTATATATTTCAAGGCATCTAACGTAGCAATTAAACTAAAAGCTATACTTCACTGATTTAAGCAGTGTGTAATGGCGTATGTATGCAATATCATATAAATAGATTGATTACTTGTAATAGAAAACCTGTCAAATATATTAATCAATATTGAGCTATTTGTCATAACATTATTTTGTATCATTTCTAAAATTGTATATCGAACACTATTTTGTTTCCCAAACATGCACAGCTATGAATCATGAAACTATACATATTTGCAAGCAGCCATACAATCATTTGAGTATGTCTTTTTGTCCGCTCCACAAACAGGTCGCTTGATACGTGGACATTTACACAGACGTTTCTTACATGGACATCGGCCCTTGCACTTGATGTCAACATTCCTGGAGATTCATTGGGGAAGTTTAGTTTCATTTTCCTAATATTTTACTTCTTTTACTTTGATAAGGCAACAACTTCTTACTGAGGATGTTATGTAAATATGGTTTCAGCTCACTGAAGGTAAATTTTCTACAGTCATTTTTGACAACAATTTGATGGGGATATATACATTTACTCCGGTAAGAAAATAAATTCATGAACTTACGTTTAGTGTACAAACAATTCCTGGTGGTACATATCACCACAAATTAATTCATTTAGTATTCCGAAACTCAAACATGCAATGGTAAGGCAGAAATCAATCATTTTAGAAATTTCAAAACAATTCTTGTCCTTCGCAAATCAAAGTAACATTAGGATGAGGAAACTTATATTGTTGATGTGGACAGTATGCTTTGGGTAAAAATATCAAAAGCACTTACTTGCAGTTAGCTAAACATGGTAGTCATTGGTAGTTTTTCGAAAGACGCTATTGCAATGGTAACGAAATATTTGCTTCGAAATTTATACATTTTCTGATTTTATTGACAATTGATATATTGTTTGGAGGTATACCAAACGCAATGGTATTACTGCTGGGGAGTTCGAGGGACTTCTGTAATGGTCACCCATTATGATTAGTGCTTGTTATAATATCATCATTCTAGTAACTTTACATTGATCATTCAGTAACAAATTAAAGAAAATGATAAATATACTTTTGGTTTAACAGACCTTTGTTGGTGAGTGTTGTAAGTGTGGTCATCATATTGCTAAGATTTTGTGCTTATTATGTGCATTACAAAGAAATTATAAAATATAATGTGAAAATAATAACAAGATATCGTTCATATTTTTCTTTTCCTTGACACAACCCAAATGTAATGCACAAGGTTGTTTCTTATTGGTTTATTTACATGTATTTCCATGTACTTGATACATAAAAAACACCTACTTGCACCTAGCCATACATCCATTAGAATATGTTTTTCCGTTTCGTCCGCACACAGGGGCGCGATGTCTGGGACATACACACGGTGGTTTTCTACATGGGCAACGGCCTGGACATCGTACCTTTGTATTTCTGCCAATACATACAATGTTATGGGTTATGTAATACTCATGTTTTCAAGACAACATCAGTTATGAAATCAACCCCAAGAAAGATTAATAATAGATAACTAAATCAATAATATGTGCAATAACACACGTAACCAGCACGTTATATCAAAAATTGCAAATGGCATCGCATTGTCTGTAAAATAACAATTAACTTATTATTTTCCTTCCATAGAAAATGTCACGATGCTCAAGTAGTTCTGTTGATCCGATATGTAAAGTCGCACTTGCTAGGGGGACACACCAAAAAATAAACAAAATATTGCTTTGAGAGAGAAAAATAATTGTTCACATTACCCAGTATGCGATTTTTCGTCTGTTTGTTGACGGTATAATATAATACATGTATTGTTATTTATTTTATGTATGCGTCGCCTTTATGTCATGGGTTAAAACATTGTACATTTATGTATTTGCATGTTTAAAAAATGATCGTTCGACAGTTACCGTAAAACATGAAATATCCCTGCTACTCACGCGCATTTGGCGTTACAGATGTTGCTGTACGTAACTCCATTCATACCACAGACAGGCTGATACTCCTCAGTACATACACAGTCTGGTTGACATGGACATGGCTTTCTACATGCGATTTGGGTACCGCTACAAATTCAACTTTTTGTAAAGTTTGAAAAAATTAACGGTAACATTACTAATTTATAATTTACAGTGTAGATCACTTGTTATTTAAGTTATCTATTGTCACTAATGGTGATTCGATATGTTGCATCCTTTTGGACGTGCCATGCAGAAAGGCTTCAGAGAGTAAAATCGATAAGTTTGATTCGGATGAACTTTATTTACGATTGATAAAACAATATAGGCTTTCTAAAGTAATATATGAATATATGTTAGTCGTCGGTTTTTTTTTACTATATGACATAATTATAGACGATTATTATGACATTCTTCGATTAAACACTACAAAGCTCGAATTGACAAGCCATTGCTTCTATTTTCTAATATAAGGCAACCTTTGTGATATCGTGCATTTCTCTTTTTCATCAGAGAATGGGCTCTTGCACATACTGCAAAAACTCTAATAGGTCAACAATTACTCAAACAATAAAAGAGTTTTTTAATTTCCATTTACTTAATAATGCAGTTAGTATTTCGTATGTAGAACATGTTTAGAAGTTAGCTGATCGAAACGTTAATAAACCTCATTTGTGTAAAACATTCAACGAGGAAGTTAATCTGATTTCCACAACTGATCCTACGATTTATTCAACTTGACAAACTTTATTGAATTTGTGTCTCAAATTCTGTTCAGTTATATATCACTTTAAAATTGTTTCTCAAAAGGTAAGTAAGATGAAAACAAGAGGCCCAGAGGGCCTGTATCGCTCCCCTGGTTTGTAATGCCAAGTACTGTTGTGAATACAGGTTCATTGTTTCTTTTCTGAAGGAATTTGAATATTTACCTCTAATTCCCCTATCAAGCCCCACCCCTCCTGCCCCCAGGAGGTCAGAGCCATAATTTATACAAGTTCTATTCCCCTTCCCCCAAAGGATGTTTGTGGCCAAATTTGGTCACAATCCATGCAGAACTCTAGGAAAGTAGAGATTTATAGGATTAACCTCTATTTCCCCTATTGGGCCCCGTCCCTCCTGCCCCCGGGGGGTCAGAGCCAAAATTTATACAAGTTCTGTTCCCCTTTCCCCAAGGATGTTTGTGGCCAAATTTGGTTACAATACATGCAGAACTCTAGGACAAGTAGCGATTTATAGGATTTACCTCTATTTCCCCTATTGGGCCCCGCCCCTCCTGCCCCCAGGGGGTCAGAGCCAAAATTTATACAAGTTCTATTCCCCTTCTCCCAAAGGATGTTTGTGGCCAAATTTGGTCACAATACATGCAGAACTCTAGGAAAGCAGAGATTTATAGGATTAACCTCTATTTCCCCTATTTGGCCCCGCCCCTCCTGCCCCCGGGGGGTCAGAGCCAAAATTTATACAAGTTCTGTTCCCCTTCCCCCAAGAATGTTAGTGGCCAAATTTGGTTACAATCCATGCAGAACTCTATGACAAGTAGCGATTTAAAGGAAATGTTGACGGACGGACGGACGGACGATTGACGCCGCGCCATGACATAAGCTCACCGGCCCTTCGGGTGAGCTAAAAATATGTGGATTTAATTAATATGGATTTTATATAATAATGGTCCTGTAGGCCGAAAGTCCTTATAGTAACAGTCCGTACCTACGTATAGCCCTACAAGCGTTGCTGATGTAACTGATTCTAGAACCACACACCGGAGGGCCGCGAGGACATAGCATCTGCCCTGTTAATAAATAAATAACAGAGACAGTAAAACATCGACAAAACGTCGAAATGACAATCAGGAGAACAATTGATCAGCTGAGCCATAATAAAAATAATCGTATTTCAAGAAAAACTGAAATAGCAGAAAGGACAGAAAAAACGTTTTGTCCTTTGTGATTAATAACCTTAATTTAACAAAACCAACGTTCAGTACAAAAATGCAGACATTATAGTGTACTGTACTTACGTCGTGCCTCGACTTCGTCCTGTAAATAAAGGAAGATAACGAAAATCGCTGCCACTGACAACCTCATCTTGAACTGACGACAAATGGCGTTTAGCCTTTAATTTATACTACCGTCAAAGCCACGTAAATGAAAAAGAGAAATAAAAAAAATCGAGGTATATACCATTAATCAAAATGTTAGAATCATCCACAACAGACCTAATGCATTTTTCATATCCTGAATGCACACTGTGATTTTTTCGGAACACCGTATAGTTACGTAATTTCTAGACAGGTAAATTATTACTATGGTAAATTGTTTGGCGGTAAATAACAGCTGCTGGGGTTTTTAGCTAAACTATTTAATAAAACCGTCATTTTACAAATAAGATTAAACGGTTCTGAGGTTTTGATTGTATCATCATTCAACATATTTTATTTCAGTTTTTTTCCTGTTATTGCCATTTATCAATTATAAACTATATATTTTACTAAACATCCTGACAATGTCACAGCCTTTGTGCCACAGGGTATAGTCACTGTGTGTTTTATTCTGTGACGCACCGTTATTGCTATGGTCATCTTAATCATTTGATAAAAGGGGCGGGAATGAGAGGAGCAACATCACTGTAGGAAAGTATTTTTTGTTTCCAATATCAAAATCATTATGTCCACTGTGCTACAAATTATAAATCTATAAATCTTCATACAATGATTTGATCACACAAATGCTCCAATATTGTGTAATAACTAACACTGTTTAAAAATAGTTTTTTTGTGTAATAATGTTTCGTGAATATGCGGGACATTGTCATTATGGTGAAAGGAAAATGCGCGAAACATTAAGAAATTATTTAATCATATAAATGTTGGTATGAAAACCACTTCCCAAAATTTCAAGCGGTTATTTTTACGTTTTTAATTATAATGAATGCTTGTTTTAAGGGTTACATTGAAAGAAAATATATGTCGTTGTAACGTCTCCGTGATGTTGTTATAACGACAACGTGATGTTGTTAAAACGACTACGTGATGTTGTTATAAGGCCAATAAAAATATGTTTGTTTAGGGTTACATAGGCAAAATATTAGGGTCAGTAAGTCGGTTTTTCACTCTAAAATAATGGCCGAAACCGGAGCCTGAGATCGAAATCTCGACTTTTATTTTTTTTTCTCTAAAAGAATAGGGTCGGGGGTTAAAAAATAAGGTCGAACGGGAAACCCGAAACCTTTTGTCTTATCGCCTCTGTATCTCGAAATAACGACTAAGCTTTGTCGTAATAATGGCTACGTCTATCAAGATCAATGCGCGCTGAAAGCGACTAAAGCCCTCAAGGAACAATAACCTGAAAGTGAACTTGGCTAGGAAAGACACTGCGTGATCATCGGAAACTCGAAAGGGAGCACTTGTCAACTGTGTCAACTTTGACATCCCACTCAATCCTGTTCGGTCCCCAACAATCCAAAGGCAACTCGCAGTCAAATTCCGAGCAAATAGAAAGTAGACTGATATGTAAAGACGATATAGGACCAGAATAGATGATGTTGACATATGTAATAACTTCAAAGATGGACGATGCCTTTGTGTTTTGAGTCCAACTGGCAATTCTTACATACTGATATCTGTTTAGTGTTTTGTTATCAATCAAGTCGTGAATTTATGTAGTATAGTGCAATCTAAAAACAAAATAATACTCACAATAAGCATTTAGTAAAAATATTCTTGTTGTCTTGTCTCTTCCATTTGTTAATTTTTTTATAAATCTAAGCGCAACCGCTGTTAAAGATGTATTCTTCTGAGGTTTCAGTCCCGTTGAAGTCTCGTTTCGACAAAGATCAAAGAAGTTATGAGATTTTCAAATACAATTTATCAATATCTGTAGCAAGTTGCCAGTTGCAAATTTTGTCAAAAAATTACAGTTCTAACTTCAGCAGATTTTTTTATACGGGGATTTTAAGAAATGGCCCATTTGGCGGCCATTTTGAAATTGTATCTTTTTTTGCTCTGAGTAGAGCCAAAGTTTTACCATTTTTTTACTGAAATTGGTTTTACTTAAATCATCACTGCACCAGCATTTTTAGCTGTATCGAGGTAATGTTTGCTGTAAATCTTTACTTGGTTCGTGGTAATTAAAATATTGAGCATTATTGTGTGAAATGATTCATTTTTTTCACTTTATTTTTACATTTAATGGTAATTTAAGCACTTTTATTTTTTACTCTAAAATGCTGAAAAATAACAGATATTCAAGTGGGGCAAAAAAGTAAGCACACGGACCCCCCATTTTTCTGCCTGATTTTGAAAGAACAACCCTTTCCCTATTGCTATGCAAAATATAAACAAAAGTTTAATACCAGAACGTTTTCTATAAAGGGTTAGATTTGGCAAAAATGGCTGAAAATGGTGCATTTTGTAGCTCAAAATTAAGAGGTAGGGGAAGCATATGTTGTTATTCTGAGAAAAAATATTAGTCTTATTAATCAAAACTGGTATATTTTAAAAGAAGACTACTGGAAAATAAATTCTACAAACATTAATACATGTCAAACAACAGATTAGGAAATTATGGCTTTAATCTCTTGTGTATATGGTCAAAACGGCAAAATTCCCATAAAATCTAATATTTTGTCAACTAGGTATATTTGAGTGACAGTAGCTAAAAAACGAGCACACATACATATGTTTTTTCTTTCATTTTCTTTCATGGTATGAACTCCTCTTTCCAAAATTCTATATGAGAAAAAAAGTTTAATACAAGACAATTTTGACTTCTCAGAGGAGTACATCCTTAAGAGATCTTCACAGGCTTATATTACACAATTGTATAACCAATACAAAACAGGAAGTAATTGATCTGCTACTGTCGCTGATATGGGATTATTTTGTTTCTTCCTTTAATAATGGCGGGATTTGGAAGCGGAGAAGCTGAAACCGATATAGTTGCATCGATTTCGTGTAATGCTACAAAAACAGCTGTGATCGAAGGTAAAGGCTGTCGGTGGAATCGGTAAAACTTAATTTGAAAGAAGGCGAAATGTCATTTACAATTTAATATGTAAATATCGAGAGGAGTGCACAGTGTAAGTTGCCCCGTTAAAATTATACAAAAATCCATCGGATGTCACACTTGTGCCACCACATCTTCGAATCCCGATGTGGCGTATTTTTTACAGGCATCAAACAGTACTTTTTCTACCCGATCCAACTAATGAAAATCGCTCCAGACCATACTACAATAGTGATATGTAAAAACAACATTATATGGGTGGAGTCACTGAATAACAAGTGGATTTTGTGATCAACCTTACACGAGCGGCTATGTAATATGAAATTTACCAAATTATTAAATAAGTTTGATAAATTTCATAAAACATAGTCACGAGTGAAAGATTCTATTTATTTCTATTTAACTTTTACTGATATAAATATAAACAAAACTTTCAATTTCGTCTCTAGGCCTATATAAAACCGTAGAAATCGACGTCAAAACTATGTGACGTCATTATAGTGATATTAAACATGTGTCTTACGATATTTAAGCTATGCCGTATGTTATGGCTAGATGGACGAGCTATGTGATAAACGTTTATTTTCCGTTATATGTGTATTTCTCTATTATGGCCTGGTTGAGAGGGCACTTTAATGATACTATGAGGCATTAGTGAACTCTCAACCAAGCGATTATAGATAAATATAAAAGGACTAGTTTATACAACCATATAACACACAATATATTATATCAACCTTACATTTGTATCATCCCTTTCCATTACACCATAACATAAACACTTCAAGCAACATCGCGCCTCGCTACTTTCATTTCCACATCATGTTGATACCTTATAATTACAGCATATGCATTTTCGCAGAGATCTTTGTAAACGACATTCAGTTTCATGAATATCACAAAAGATCAATATAGAACTTGTGAACAGTCTTTTGTAGAAACGCAATATATACTTCCTTCCCCGTACACCAAAACCTGTCCACCACCTTGACGTCTTAATTGAAGCATAAAGTTATAATGACATCATGGAATTGAGACATCACTTTATATCCATGTTCAATCTCGCGCCACTTAAGTAGTGCAAGCTTCCCCTAGCACTATTTCAAATAGTACCCATGTGTGTAGCTCAGAATCCAGTAATCTGTCATGTGATGTACTAATGTTACAGGGTGTATTAACTATGATACTCTTTTTACGTTATATAGACGAATCTGTGGAATAAAACACAATGGACATCATTCTGTGTTTAAGCACACTTCCTGCTCCTCTCTGAATCTGTGGTGTTGTACATGTAGTTATGATTCAAACTAGTTTACAACACGTCTTCCTTCTGTGGACCTCCGGATAATCCGTTTTGCGTTCCCTACATAAATACACACTTATCCCCCGACGTCACATAGTTACGCTCTTATCCCCGGAAATCACCCAAGTAACACATGCTATCACTTATTTAGCAGAAACACCTATTTTTGTTTACCAATCAGTTTTATTTTCCTATACATATTTTTAGATAGTTCGTCAATTAGTCCTAGTGTTATTGAGTAGGTTTTAATTCTATGTTTTAATTAATGTAATCCCGAGGCTAATACCAAATGTACATGTCACGCCTTATGGTCCACTACCTTACCTAAACGGCGTTTAAAGAGTAGCAAATGTTATCAGCAAACCATTAATACTACACTTATCATCACCTTCTGAACACTTTAATTAGAATATATCAAGTATTAATTGTCACAACGCGGGTCGTCTTATGTTCCTTGTCGTCCTCCTAAATACCATTCGTTAGTTATCACTGTGCCAGACGGCAATATTCCCTGTTTACATTTGTTTGTTGTTGTACTTCATCTATATATTTTTGTACATTATGATTGTTTTTAGAAACTTTTGATTATTTTCGGAAAGGTAGTGGGCCTTTAACTACGCTCTGTTCTAACAGAAAAAGTATAGACCTAAGCGTCGAACTAGGTTTCCTACTCTTTCTGTAAACTATGAAATTATGAAAAAATACATAAACGTCCAGTAAAACTCTCTAAAGGCGATTCTACTTCTTACGAATTTCGGTTTAGTACACAGTAAATTAAAATACAATGTACCCTAAAAAGGAAATCAATTGATAAATCAAATACGACCAAACAAGTGTCCAATTAATTGTCGATAATCGAAAAATCTGTCAAAGAAAGCATTGTTGCCGACATTGAAAGTTGTGAGTTAGCTTGGTAACTACGTTGATTCGGGGTGCAGTCGACCTATGACTTAAATTTAAACATATGTTTCAGAAACTCTATAGCGAATTTCTGTTGTTACGAAACATTTCTTCTGGTCCCATGGGATTCGTCATAGCTGAGTTCAACTGTACTATGATCATAACGTTAGCGGAATTTGTTTAAGCATTGGGGATACATTATCATAATAGGATGGAGAGCAGAAGGACGTGGGAAGACCTTTTTCATGTTGTCGGCGTAAAACACATGCATTACGAAATAACAGATTTTTTTTACAATCTTGAAAGTTTGCCATGACGTTCAGTGTATGTCCATTGGCTACACCTTAACATAACAATCGTGAAAACAAAAGGGAATTTTTGCAGTTCAAATGATTTTATTTGCTTAACTTTTTAACAACGTTCTTGTTTATTGTAATATGATTCGTTCAGATCGTTACTGGTTTACTTTCCATAGCGACATGGACAGGCATTGTTACATCGTACTTCCACTTTCCTGCAAGAAAAGATGCATCATAATATTACTGCTATATAATTAGTATTTCTTGTTATTTTTCTTTTTTTATTACTATTTATGTACACAGGTGGTAATTTTGCACATAATGGGAAATATTATCTAATTCAATATTAAATTATTATATGCACTAGAGCTGGTATTGCAAAATATTATAAACCATTTTATTTTTTTAAATAAAAAAAAAACTATTTAATTTATATACCAATGTAAAATAGTGTACCATGCTTTATAAGGCTTTATAAATAAGAGAAATTGAACTAATCATTATAAATAATAACTGAAACCTTCAATCATATTTTTATTATTATAAACTCCAGATGTGAAATTTTAACCTAGATAATTTTTATCGCAAAATAATCATAAATCAAAATAGTGTTACATCTTAACTCTATTGTACGGATCTAAATATCTTTCCCATATCATGTGAGTTTTGGATGTTTTACTACATAATTGATTTGCTCTCTAAATACATTGTATACGTACTTGCAAGTAGCTTCACAAGTGTTAGGGTATGTCTTGCCATTCACTCCACATACGGGGCTGATCATTAGCGGACATGGACACGGTTTGATTCCACAAGGGCACTGGCCATTACACTTAATATTAACTCCTCTGTAGATAGATGATCAAAACATATGATTCAACAATGCTTACGTTTTTTTTCAGAAAATTAGATTATACTGATATATATTTAAGGCATCTAACGTATCAATTAAGCTAAATTCTGTACTTTACTAATTTAAGCAATGTGTAATACCGTATTTATGCAATATCCTTTAAACAGATTTAATACTTGTAATAGAAAACCTCCTGTCAAACATATTAATCAATATTGGCCTATTTGTCATAATATACATAAATTGTGCCAAATGCCTATCACTTCTTGCATCATTTCTGAAATTGTATAGCGGACACCATTTTGTTTCTAAAACAGACACAGCTATGAATCATGAGACCATTGGAACATTTATTTGTGTTTGAAAAATACTAAAAGTTCAATTACCCAGTATGCGATTTTTTGTCTGTTTGCTGAATGTATGATATAATACATATACTGCAATTTATGATATATATGTGTCGCCTTTATGTCATGGTTTAAATAATTGTATTTGCATGTTTAAGAAATGATAGTTCGACTGCTCCCGTAAAACATGAAATATCCCTGCTACTCACACGCATTTGGCGTTACAGATGTTGCTGTACGTCTGACCATTCACACCACAGACAGGCTGATACTCCGCAGTACATAGTACACAGTCTGGCTGACATGGACATGGTTTTCTACATGCGATTTGGGTACCGCTACAAATTCAACATATTAGCCAACGTAACATTAATTTATTATATATTATGTAGCTCGCCTGTTACATATGTCGCTAATGGTGAATTATGTCATTCTATCAAACAATACAAAGCTCGAATTGACTCGTCATTGCTTCTATTTCTTAGTAAAGGACAACCTTTGTGATATCGTGCATTTCTCTAATTTATTTCTAATTCATAAGTGTATGGAATCTGGCACATACTGCAACAACTCTAATAGATCAGCTCTTTACAACTAAAGACAACATTTTAAAAGTTCCATTTACTTAACAATTCAGCTAGTTTTTCGCATGCAGAACATGTTTGAAAGTTTGCTGATTTAACAATTTGATAAACCTCATTTGTGTAAAGCATGTAAAGAAGTTACATGGATTTCCACAACTGATCCTACGATTTATTCAACTTGACAAACTTTATTGAATTTGTGTCTCAAATACTGTTCAGTTATATATAACTTTAAAATTGTTTCTAAAAATGTAAGGTAAAAAAATATGTGGATTTGATATATTACCAAAGAGTATTTTTCTTTTACAAATAAAACGTGGTATGAAAGTTAAATTAATAGTAATTAGAAATAATCTTTAACGACTACAGAAATCGCAGTTTTTATCACTGTCCACAGTAACACGTGTACAGCCCCTATGTTCAATACGTATTTCTTCAGTGATAATGGAACTGAATAAAGTCCTGATGTATTAATAGAAGCGCATATATAGCAATGGCAGTTCAAATATCGACATTTTCTAAAGGTATTTTATAACGCTATCACTTTATCTGTCAAAATGGTCGTGTGAGCCCTAGGTCATTTGAGTGACAGTCCGTACCTCCGTATAGCCCTACAAGTGTTGCTGTATGTCCTCCCGTTAGAACCACACACCGGAGGGCCGCGAGGACATAGCATCTGCCCTGTTAATAAATAAATAACAGAGACAGTAAAACATCGACAAAACGTCGAAATGACAATCAGGAGAACAATTGATCAGCTGAGCCATAATAAAAACAATTGTATTTGAAGAAAACCTATGAAATAGCGGAAACGATTTTGAAACGATTTTAAAAAAACGTTTTGTCCTTTGTGATAAACAAACCTATATAAATAAAACAACGTTCAGTACAAAAATGCAGACATTATAGTGTACTGTACTTACGTCGTGCCTCGACTTCGTCCTGTAAATAAAGGAAGATAACGAAAATCGCTGCCACTGACAACCTCATCTTGAACTGACGACAAATGGCGTTTAGCTTTTAATTTATACTAGCGTCAAAACCACGTAAATTACAAAGAGAAATTAAAAAATAAATTTCGAGGTATATAACAAATAAGATTAAACGGTTCTGAGGTTTGGATTGTAACATCATTCAACATATTTTATTTCAGTGTTTTTCTGTTGCTGTCATTTGTTATTATAAACTTTATATTTTACTACATCCTGACAATGCCACAGCCTTTGTGCCACAGGGTATAGTCACCGTTTGTTTTATTCTGTGACGCGCCGTTATTAATGAGAGGAGCAACATCACTGTAAGAAAGTATTTTTTTGTTTCCAATATCAAAATCATTATGCCACTGTGCTACAATTTTAAATCTTCGTACAATGATTTGATCACACCAATATTGTGTGATAACTAACACTGTTTAAAATAGTTTTTTTTTGTAAAAATGTTTCTTGATTATGCGGTACATTGCCATGATGGTGAAAAGTAAATGCGAAACATTAAGAAATGATTTAATCATATAAATGTTAGTATGAAAACCAGTTCCCAAAATTTCAAGCGGTTATTTTTACCTTTTTTAGTTATAATGAATGCTTGTTTTAAGGGTTACATTGAAAGAAAATATATTTCGTTGTAACGTCTCCGTGATGTTGTTATAACGACTACGTGATGTTGTTATAACGTCTCCGTGATGTTGTTATAACGACTACGTGATGTTGTTATAACGTCTCCGTGATGTTGTTATAACGACTACGTGATGTTGTTATAACGACTACGTGATGTTGTTATAACGACTCCGTGATGTTGTTATAACGACTACGTGATGTTGTTATAACGTCTCCGTGATGTTGTTATAACGACTACGTGATGTTGTTATAACGACTTCGTGATGTTGTTATAACGTCTCCGTGATGTTGTTATAACGACTACGTGATGTTGTTATAACGTCTCCGTGATGTTGTTATAACGACTACGTGATGTTGTTATAACGACTACGTGATGTTGTTATAAACGTCTCCGTGATGTTGTTATAATGACTACGTGATGTTGTTATAACGACTACGTGATGTTGTTATAACGTCTCCGTGATGTTGTTATAACGACTACGTGATGTTGTTATAACGACTACGTGATGTTGTTAAAACGTCTCCGTGATGTTGTTATAACGTCTCCGTGATGTTGTTATAACGCCTCCGTGATGTTGTTATAACGACTACGTGATGTTGTTATAACGTCTCCGTGATGTTGTTATAACGACTACGTGATGTTGTTAAAACGACTACGTGATGTTGTTATAACGTCTCCGTGATGTTGTTATAACGACTCCGTAATGTTGTTATAACGACTACGTGATGTTGTTATAACGTCTCCGTGATGTTGTTATAATGACTACGTGATGTTGTTATAACGTCTCCGTGATGTTGTTATAACGACTCCGTAATGTTGTTATAACGTCTCCGTGAAGTTGTTATAACGTCTCCGTGATGTTATAACGACTACGTGATGTTGTTATAACGACTACGTGATGTTGTTATAACGTCTCCGTGCTGTTGTTATAACGACTCCGTGATGTTGTTATAACGTCTCCTTGATGTTGTTATAACGTCTCCGTGATGTTGTTATAACGACTACGTTATGTTGTTATAACGACTACTTGATGTTGTTATAACGACTACGTGATGTTGTTATAACGTCTCCGTGATGTTGTTATAACGACTCCGTGATGTTGTTATAACGTCTCCCTGATGTTGTTATAACGACTACGTGATGTTGTTAAAACGACTACGTGATGTTGTTATAAGGCCAATTTTTGGCAAAAAATTAGGGTCGGTAAGTCGGAGTGTTTTCATTTTATTTTGTTTTTTAGTGTCTCTCACTAAAATAATGGCCGAAACCGGAGCCTGGGATCGTAAACTCGACTTTTAATTTTTTTTCTCTAAAAAATAGGGTCGGTCGGGAAACCCTAAACCTTTTGGCCTATTGACTCTATATCTCGAAATAACGACTAAGCTTTGTCGTAATAATGGCTAAGCTACGTCTATCAAGATCAATGCGCGCTGAAAGTGATTAAAGCCCTCAAGGGACAGTAATCTGAAATACTAAAAGTGAACTTGAAAGACTCTGCATGGTCATCGGAAACTCGAAAGGGAGCACTTGTCAACTGTGTTCTTTGACATCCCACTCAATTCTGTTCCGTCCCCAACAATCCAAAGGCAACTCACACCAAATTCCGAGCAAATAGAAAGTAGACTGACATGTAAAGACGATTTAGGATCAGAATAGATGATGTTGACATATGTAATAACTTCAATGATGGAAGATGCCTTTTTGTTTTGAATTCAACTGGCATTTCTTACATACTGGTATCTGTTTAGTGTTTTGTTATCGATCAAGTCGTGAATGCATGTAGTATAGTGTAAGGGACGTGTGGACGGTGAAAGCGATATTACCTGATCCAGAACATCGCCAGCTTCTACAATGTCATCAAGATAAATCACTGCACCTACCAACATTAAAAGGCTTAGAGAGGAATTAGCTCAACGGCCAAAAGATTTTTGTGTGCGGGGATCACTCATGGTTTCGATTGATTGTAGATTTTCGTCTCCACGAGATAATGATAGACATTGTAGCGTAAATTACCGTATAAGTAAAGAAGACTGTTCCTAATCTTATATGTTCGAATTGACAAAGCAGACGCGTTTACACTGATACAAATAGACCTGTCACAATGGCATTTGTATTGTGTTCGATTGAACGACGACATGTATTATCAATATCATAAATTGGTTGTCGGTCAAACCCAAAATGTTTTGACACGCTATCAACAGTTTTTTTGGCGGATAGCTAAAAAACACAACAGCATGTTTTATATTCTTTATCTATTGGACGATTTTATTATTATTGAAGAACTCTGGAAATATTGTCATGAGAATATGGCTATATTGTACAAAATATATCTTAAAGCCTTCAAATACCTTTTTTTAATTCCATGACAGGCCATCATGTATTAAAGGGTCCTGCTTCAATTTTTCGGGAATGTAAACGTCGCCAGTGAGGTCGTTAAATCGGCCTGTAGTTTCTCTCATTATGAAGCTACCAACTACAGCAAAGCACCATCACGTTACGTTGAATCACGAATATATGGAAGACATCTGGATATCTGTCCTGAACATTGGTACGGTATCGAAACAGACCCCTCCATTTACACACACAAATGTGCCTCAGGGACCAGAGGTTTCAGAATATACCTATATGATTATGGGTTTGTCCAATCACGGCCGTCCATGGCTGTGTCGGCTCCAACAATGCCATAACAGTTTACATTCTGCAGTGTTTGTAATTAGTCTTGTACATTTGCATTGGATGTATTGGGTATATTGTATTTAGCTTTTGGTATTCTCAATTTGATAATGGTATAGTTTTGTTAATTATTTAAATCCTGTGTTATAAAATGCTGTAAATACACATTTAATTCACTGTGCGTTGTTTTTACGAGTTACAACATTATTATCGCTCACAGACTGTGATCGCCATTATAAACACAATTTTGCACTTTCTGTTGATACAAGAATTGAAAAGTTGAGTTCATTTTGATTTGTATCCTTGATTCAGTCATATTTAATTTCTCCGCTGTACATTTCTTCTTAGTTTAGTAACTTCTTTAATTGAATGTTTGATCTCTGCATATGTACTGTAGAATCGTCGATTCCATTTATTTTTAATGAAAATGTTAATGAATCACCGTATGTCATTGATATCGAAAACAACCTTCACTTGGTAACAGGAGTATTAATTTTGAATATATTGGAAATTGAGGAATACATGTACATACAATAACGTATTTTATGGATGTGTCGTTTTATTTTATATCTTATCAGTCATTTTAAACTAACTACATGCATTACTTAATTTACTATTTATTCCGTATACATTATATGAATTTTACATCAATTTATTGTTACGATTAAGAAATATCATCTTAACAATTTGGTCGTATCACAATTATACAATTACAGCCACTCTTAATATAGAATCACATTGAATAGAGCACACTTGCGCCACAGGGCAAAACAGCGAAATGAATCTTCACTGTAAACACACATTAAACAGGCTAGGAAACTTGCATTTGATTACTTTTTTAACATTATCTTAGGCTTTTGATATACATTTTCCTATGATCTTTTCCTAGAAACTTTTATTTTTTTGTTTCTGAAAGGTAGTGGACTTTTAAGAAAACAGTTTTGCTAATTTCAGAGAAAACGAATATTTTAAGACAATGTCTATAAGATATAATCGACGAGTTTGATCGTGCAAGTCTGATATCTTTAACTTATATGTTGCTTATTTTGATTTACTTTAATCACTGACGTGATATAATCTAAACTTTTACAATAAAGAATTCCCGTGCAAATTTGTTCTGGCAACCATTTGTAACCGTTAGCTTACTTACATGAATGATATGTTCGCTAATTCTCATCCTATACCGTATACTGTACATTTGGCGATCTCATCTTTAATGATACTTACAATTCGCGGAGAGAAATGTTAGCGTATTTGTCAATTGATAAAAAAAAATCAGAAAAAAAGAAATAAATACGTGTTTTTTACTCTTTATGCTATCATTTTATTCGCGGGAGTTTAATTGCCCGATTACATTAATAAATGTAACCACCCAAGGGTAAAAACAACTATACAGTATGGCAATGTGTTGGCAGTAATTTCCTTACTCCTGTAAGGGTTTCTCTTCCAACAAATTATATTCTTTCATACCTACATATGTAATACTGGCTGGTCTAGAGCAATACACTCATGTCGCCTGAGGCTGTATTGCATAACTACCCATGCAATAAAGCTTTGCGACGTCACGGCGTCAGTAAAATCTCTATTTTCTCGGTAAAATTTTAACATTTTTTTTCACAAATTTGACTGGTTTTACTATAAAAAGATGCAAACAATCGAATCTGTGTTGAAGATATTACGTAATTTTTCATGTATGGAATATTGACTTCCAGACGTGGATTCTTCGAATTTATTTCAAATGGCGGGATATTTTAGTTGTAAAATTGCAATAAAACGTCGAGTTATGAAAGAAAATACTCTTTCATAAGTGGATATGAAGGATAGGGATACTCTATCCTCGAGTAGAATATCCCTATCCTTCATATCCACATATGAAAGAGTCTTATATTATTTGTCTTCGAATGATGGGGATATGGTATCCATGCTATACGATTAAAAGTAACTGAAAATCAAATGCTTTAAATAACAAAAAATGTAAATCAAAGTCCAAACAACTGTATCAACGTGTACTTGTATTCAAATATTCCATCGATATACAAGGTATAACGCAGACTGGTCTACTTTCCATACTGTCGACAAGGGCAGGCATTCTGACATCGAATCCTCACATTTCTACAATAAAATAAAACATAACTTAATGTTGTTATCAATGTTGTTTATGTTAAACGTCTTATCAACAACCTAATTAATTCAGGAACAGGAACATGTATACAATGTCTTGCGATGTCTGGGAGGCTGTGGTATTTCCGTTTGTTTTGGGACGTTGTGGTATATCTATGTTTTGTGAGGCTGTGGTGTATGTATGTTTTGGAAGGTTTAATTATATCGGTATGTAAATATATCTGGTATAACTATGTCTTTGGAGGTTGTACTATATCTTTGTTTTTGGAGGCTGTGGTATATTTGAACGTTTTGGAAGGCTGTGGTATATCTTTATGTTTTGGGAGGGGTGGTATATCTGTATGTTTTGAAAGGCTGTGATAAATTTGTATGTTTTTGGTTTTGGAGGCTCTGGTATATCTTTACGTTTTGGGAGGCTGTGGTATATCTGTATGTTTTGGGAGGCTGTGGTATATCTGTATGTTTTAGGAGACTGTGGTATATCTGTATGTTTTACGAGACTGTGGTATATCTGTATGTTTTAGGAGGCTGTGGTATATTCGTATTGTGTCTCCTTGATGGTTGAACTGTTGATCTCTTTACGGTGCTATCTAACTAACGCACACCGCAAGAGACACCGGACAGCGTACTCTGTTCGGTCACAGTATACTAGCAACGAGCAAACCAGTCGTCCAACCACTCTGTTGAGTAATACATCAACCATGCTAATCATGACTTTATTTTGCTATCAATCATGCTTATTATCACTTTATTTTGTTATCAATAATGATAATTGTGACTTTATTTTGTTATCAATCATGTTACTCATGATTTTATTTTGTTATCAATCATGTTAATCATTACTTTATAATGTTATCAATCATGCTTATCATGACTTTAATTTTTTACCAATGATGCAAATTATGACTTAATCGTGTTAATAATCATGCTAATCATGCCTTTATTGTGTTAACAATCATGCTAATCATGACTTTATTGTGCAAACAATCATGCTAATCATGCCTTTATTGTGTTACCAATGATGCTAATCATGACTTAATCGTGTTAACAATCATGCTAATCATGACTTAATCGTGTTAACAATCATGTTAATCATGACTTTATTGTGTTAACAATCATGCTAATCATGCCTTTACTGTGTTAACAATCATGCTAATTATGACTTAATCGTTTTACCAATGATGCTAATCATGACTTAATCGTGTTAACAATCATGCTAATCATGACTTTATTGTGTTAACAATCATGCTAATCATGCCTTTACTGTGTTAACAATCATGCTAATTATGACTTAATCGTTTTACCAATGATGCTAATCATGACTTAATCGTGTTAACAATCATGCTAATCATGACTTAATCGTGTTAACAATCATGCTAATCATGACTTAATCGTGTTATGTATGACACTAAATACATGTAGTTATGAGATAAGGGAGATAACTCCTATAGTTTTTTTATCAATACATCCTATGAAGGTCATATCATTGATTTAGGTTATAGAACTTTCTAGAATATAATCATGTATAAACAAATATGTTTGTAAACATGTTGATTTTAAGTAGAGATCTAGAATGATCTATTTCCAGAAAGTTATGTGTGTTTATTTGTTTACTGCTTTTAGTTAGATATTTCTAGAAGTAGAAGGTTCTCCTATATTCTTGAATTAGGGTTAAGCTATATATACTCCAGCTGCCCAAGGCTAATCAGAACTGTAATGAGACCTGTAATAAGACATATCAAGAATTGTACAGCGCCATATAAGATTCTATTGGGAGAGCTATTGTGACTTTATCTGTGGATTATTACAACACTTTGTGTGGATTTATTCATATTGCCTGGAACTTTACAAATCATCGGTGGACATTCAATTTCCTTGTGGATTTGTGATTATTGTTAATTTGAAACCTGGAAGGATCAAGGATTATACCAGGACATTCGCATACAGATAAGTAACACTTTAAATCATCGTACTACTCTTGTACCACCACCAATTACTTTAGATATTGTAAACCATCTCTGTATAATATTGTATATATAATTAAATGTGTTTTGAATTTAGCTGCTGGTTTCTCCTTTCTGTTATTCGTTAATGTAACAATCGTGTTAACAATCATGCTAATCATGAATTAATCGTTTTACCAATGATGCTAATCATGACTTAATCCTGTTAACAATCATGCTAATCATGACTTAATCGTTTTACCAATGATGCTAATCATGACTTAATCGTGTTAACAATCATGCTAATCATGACTTAATCGTGTTAACAATCATGCTAATCATGCCTTTATTGTGTTAACAATCATGCTAATCATGCCTTTATTGTGTTAACAATCATGCTAATCATGCCTTTATTGTGTTAACAATTATGCTTATCATGACTTTATTGTGTTATCAATCATGCCAACATCCTTCAAGAATTACACTCTAGCGATCGCTCGGCTTTTATCGAGGAAGCTGTCATGCAGGTTAAGTTAAAATCTTTGTTTTAATAGGCTTAAAAATAACCGAAAGCATTTTGTTGTTCTGTTTGACACATTTATGTTATATCCTTACCATTCCTTGTCATGGCCCTATGATTTTATGGCTCACAAATTTAATCGATTGTGCAATGAATTTGAAAATGTGAAAACAAGTCTACTACGAGTTACCGTTCTTGAATCCGAAACTGTTGTGACGTCATAGTTTGCATTTGTTTTAAACATTTATTTGATATGTTTAGTATGAGAGGAGTTGTACTTACTCGCATGCAGCATGGCAGTCGTTGACATAAGTTTTGCCATTCGTGCCACAGACGGGCTGGTACTCCTCAGTACACCTACAGGCTACACACGGGCACGTCCTCCTACAGGCGATTCCCACACCTCTACAGTGATAAATCATTACATAACTCACTGACTCAAAGTTGTTTTCAAATACATGTATCATTTTGATAACATTTCACACTGTTTGTCAAAGTTTATATTGTTTTGTGACTTTATTATACAACAACGGCGCAGCAGTCGACAACTAGTCCACTTTTAAGATTATCATCAAATAAATGCGGTAGATGTTTTTTTCCGTAATTGATATTTGATTATTTTTCTTATGTCAGGACACAAATATTATCAGTGAGGTTTAAAAGTGGCTTAACATAATACTATTTCTCAATTACAATGATGATATCCTTAATTTTTTAAATGACATATCATTATTTCAAATATAAATTTACAATTGCAGTTAAAAACTTTATTCCATTGATGATTTCGTTCCAAATGGCATATATATATATTCATTATTGAATTAAAATGAATAGCAAATATAAGGTTATTTTATTACAAAATACGGTTTACTTTTACTCAATGGAAAAGCTTATGAAAATGTGAAATCGAGACATTGCCGCGTCACCCTAGCTTTTCCTGGATGATCATAACAGTAAAACGCATATTGTAACATAAAATCATATGTTTTGTGTACACAGAAAACATTGGAATCGAGTTGTTTACCAAGTTTCGTAAAATGGGTTTGTTTGTTTGTTTGATTATTTTAACGTCCAATTAACAATCATGGTTATACAACGGGCGAACCAGTCGTCCTACTTCCTGTACGCTGAACGCTAAAAAGTTTGTGGGAGTTTGTGAAACCGTCGTATAGAAAGCTTGCGATCGCATTAATATAGAATAATAGTTCGCTAATACCTTGGAAGATATTCAATTTGGAAGATATTAGTACTTACCAGTACCAAAATTAGTGCTGTTGAGTGCTGATCACACAAATACACATTCGCGTAACAGATTAGTGTCAAATATTAAATGTAGTTCTGTGAGATAAGGAACAGATTTACGTGAACTTTATTGACTGATATTGTAAATCTTCAATAAAGTTGTTATCAGCGTAGAAATCATATGATCGAAAAATTGTATTTTTCATTAAAACAATTATCTCACCTTCGCACATTCCTATTTAAAGGTCAAATTATTTCACTTAATATTATCTATTTTCTCCTCATTGTGGCAATTCATCAAGTCCTCTTTATCAGTTGACAGTGTTACTGAATGTATTATCCTGTATTTGCATATTAGAGTTATCTGTCCTTGCGTGTACATATTGATATGTGTTTATAAGCATAACGTCATACCTTTTAGAGAAAACGACGTGAATTTCGCTCACGCTATAATGACCTCACAATAGATACTTACCTGCAAGGGAGGTCACTCTGTAAATGCAAAGACAGCATATATACTCACTCGCATCCTGCCATGCATGCGTTGCTGTAAGTATTTCCATCATTTCCACAGACTGGGCTGATTTCCGTACTACATGTACAGGCTGCCAGGCAGGGACAGCTACGCTCACACGCTACCCCGATGCCTCTAAAATTAATCATATGTGTAAAAAAAAGCCTACTGATAAAAACATCCTTTCATCGCGGGGCTTTCGTATATATAGCATATATATTACAATAGCAGTTCATTAATTCATCTACTTAAATGACAATAACCGTTTTTTAGCAGTACTTCATTGACAGTCCCTACCTTATTGAAGCACTGCATTCATTTGCATACGTTCTTCCATCGATTCCACATACTCGTCCGTTGCGGGAGCATCGTCGTCGCTCTGTGATGAAAATGTTAAGTGAACGGCGACTCATGTAAAATACCAGTTTAAAACAGCGTATCTCTGAAGGTTATACGTTAAATTTTCAATTAATTCACATCATGGTAGCAACGAAAATATGACAATACTTTATTTAACACAGGAATTGACAATGATATGTACTCACTGCTCAGTGATGGCTGGGATTCCACCTGAATAAAGATGGCGATAACAACAAGTATTGCCAGTGAAAACTTCATTCTTTAGTGATGATCAACACTTCTCAGCTCACACAACTGTTAATGCCAAGCGAATTCTTCTCAATTCCTATATTTATAATGACCAATGAAAGGTTACAGAAACACTGTCGTATTATACCACAAGGTGAATTGTAATTGAGATGGATTATGTGGAACGTTGACGTAACAAAGTTGTTTGAGTTCACCATCATTCACCATATACATGCATCATTTTAACGTCAACATGTTGTAAGGATTGCACTAAACTATGTTGTGTAGCTTTCCAAATAATGACAGCCTATAGTGACATGGGACAAACAACATCCATTACACTATTGTTATCACCAGTGTGTATTTCTGTCCCAACATAAAATGGACGTAGTCTATTACATGATAGAAAGAAAACATAATCTTGATTAAATCCATCACTGTGCAACTTAATGGGCAATGTGTTTGGTAGAATTATTCTCAAAATAGTAAATTCTAAGATTGATGAAACAAATAATCATTCTTCATTTTTTTCGACCAGTCCGACATATATTTTATTCTTAAGTATTCAGTATTACAAATACCATTACCTGTACTTTTAACATCATTGAATCATATTAAATTATATTGATGAAATAATTGACATGTGATGTATGACATGGGCATCCATACACAAGTCAAAGCAACTATCAACAGTAATGACATTAGAAACTATCAACAGTAATGACATTAGAAACTATCAACAGTAATGACATTAGAAACTATCAACAGTAATGACATTAGAAACTATCAACAGTAATGACATTAGAAACTATCAATAGTAATGACATTAGAAACTATCAATAGTAATGACATTAGAAACTATCAACGGTAATGACATAATAAACTATCAACAGTAATGACATTAGAAACTATCAACAGTAATGACATAAGAAACTATCAACGGTAATGACATTAGAAACTATCAACGGTAATGACATAATAAACTATCAACGCAACGCAATGACATTAGAAACTATCAATAGTAATGACATTAGAAACTATCAATACTAATGACATTAGAAACTATCAACAGTAATGATATTAGAAACTATCAACAGTAATGACATAAGAAACTATCAACAGTAATGACATTAGAAACTATCAATAGTAATGACATTAGAAACTATAAATAGTAATGACATTAGAAACTATCAACGGTAATGACATAATAAACTATCAACGGTAATGACATTAGAAACCATCAACAGTAATGACATTAGAAACTATCAACAGTAATGACATTAGAAACTATCAACGGTAATGACATAATAAACTATCAACAGTAATGACATAATAAACTATCAACGGTAATGACATTAGAAACCATCAACAGTAATGACATTAGAAACTGTCAACAGTAATGACATTAGAAACTATCAACGGTAATGACATAATAAACTATCAACGGTAATGACATTAGAAAAACATCAACAGTAATGACATTAGAAACTGTCAACGTAATGACATTAGAAACTATCAACGGTAATGACATTAGAAACTATCAACAAGGTAATGACATAGACAACTATCAACAGTAATGACATAGAAACTATCAACAGTAAGATGACATTAATAGAAACTATCAATAGAAATATGACATTAGAAACTGTCAACATCATAATGACATTAGAAACTATCAAGTACATTAAACATCAACATATGTACATAAACTATCAAAGTAAACATAAACTCAACATAATGACATTAGAAACTATCAATAAACATAATACATTAGAAACTATCAAAGTAATGACATTAGAAACAACTATCAACAGTAATGACATTAGAAACTATCAACAGTAATGACATTAGAAACTATCAACAGTAATGACATTAGAAACTATCAACAGTAATGACATTAGAAACTAAAAATCAACAGTAGACATTAGAAACTATCAACAGTAGACTAAGACATTAGAAACTATCAACAGTAATGACATTAGAAACTATCAACAGTAATGACATTAGAAACTATCAACAGTAATGACATTAGAAACTATCAACAGTAATGACATTAGAAACTATCAATAGTAATGACATTAGAAACTATCAACGGTAATGACATAAGAAACTATCAACAGTAATGACATTAGAAACTATCAACAGTAATGACATTAGAAACTATCAACAGTAATGACATTAGAAACTATCAACAGTAATGACATTAGAAACTATCAACGTAATGACATTAGAAACTATCAACAGTAATGACATTAGAAACTATCAACAGTAATGACATTAGATAAAACTATCAATAGTAATGACATTAGAAACTATCATCAGTAATGACATATGAAAACTATCAATAGTAATGACATTAGAAACTATCAACGTAATGACATTAGAAACTATCAACGGTAATGACATAATAAACTATCAATAGTAATGACATTAGAAACTATCAACAGTAATGACATTAGAAACTATCAACAGTAATGACATTAGAAACTATCAATAGTAATGGCATTAGAAACTATCAACAGTAATGACATTAGAAACTGGTGCTTATTGTAATGTGTGACCAATACAGACCTCAACAAAATCTTCACCAAGCAGAAAGCCGATTTTGTTAACATAGAAACGTTGCCTTTGAAAGTAGTACCATTGTGTTTCACATTCCTTTAATCTTTTTTATATTTATTCTCACAAAAATTAGGCAATTAAATTGTCAAAAATATGCTGATTTGATGAAAAATAAGTGAAGATAAATTAGACATGTGAAGATCGTAATGAATTGCCATTGCTGAGTCGTGATATTTCTGTCGCCTATTGTCCAACAAAGCATTGCGAACCCCTTCATGTATGTAAAGTTAATGTCATTAGCTGATGATTGAATGTATATTTTGATATTTTCTGTAAACGTTACAATATCGTTAACATCAAGGTAACATCAAAACATAATAAGCATAAAGATAATAGTGATACTTACTTACGACAACTTCAAAAATTATTAATTATAAAATTTGCTTGAATAATCTATAATCAAATGAAAATTGTAACGAGCGCTGCTAATTATAAGTTTACCTTATGTACTATCAATAATTTAGTTGAAAATTTACTTGAATAATCTATAAACAGATTACATTTACACCAAGCGCTGCTAATGGTAATTTGATATTGGTAATTTTATCTGGTTAACTATCAATAATTAATTAGAAAATTTACTTGAATAAACTATAAACAAATGACAATTGTACCAAGCGCTGCTAATGATACCTTAATCTAGTGTTAAAAAATTATTTTAACTAGATGGCATTTTTTCTAAAATGCTTACAAACCTTTTATATCAACACCATAACATTTCATGGGGTACCTTTAACCAATGCACATTTCACAGGCGATAGAATATCGAAAAAACAAATCACCGCGAACATACAAATAAATATAAGAAAAGTCGATTACCAACAAGTTTAGATCGAGAAAATAAATCACCATGAATATACAAACAAATGTCAGTAAAGTAGATCACCAACAAGTTTAGATCGAGAAAATCAATCACCACGAATATACAAACAAATAGCAGTGAAGTAGATCACCAAAAGTTTAGATCGAGAAAATAAATCACATGAATATACAAACAAATGTCAGTAAAGTAGATCACCAACAAGTTTAGACCGAGAAAATCAATCATCACGAATATACAAACAAATGTCAATAAAGTAGATCACCAACAAGTTTAGACCGAGAAAAGAAATCACCACGAATATACAAATAAATATCAGTAAAGTAGATCACCAACAAGTTTAGACCGAGAAAATAAATCACCACGAACATACAAATAAATATAAGAAAAGTCGATTACCAACAAGTTTAGACCGAGAAAAGAAATCACCACGAATATACAAACAAATGTCAGTAAAGTAGATCACCAACAAGTTTAGACCGAGAAAATAAATCACCACGAATACACAAACAAATGTCAGTAAAGAAGATTACCAACAAGTTTCGATCGAGAAAATAAATCACCACGAATATACAATCAAATGTCAGTAAAGTAAAGTAGATCACCAACACGTTTAGATCGAGAAAATCAATCACCACGAATACACAAATAAATAGTAAAGTAAAGTAGATCACCAACACGTTTAGATCGAGAAAATCAATCACCACGAATACACAAATAAATAGCAGTAAAGTAGATCACAAACAAATTTAGATCGCGAAAATAAATCACCACGAATATACAAACAAATAGCGGTAAAGTAGATTACCAACAAGTTTAGATCGAGCAAATCAAATACCACGAATATACAAAACACATATCAGTAAAGTAGATTACCAACAAGTTTAGATTAAGAAAATAAATCACCACGAATATACAAAAAAATAGCAGTAAAGTAGATCAATAACACGTTTAGATCGAGAAAATAAATCACCATGAATATACAAACACATATCAGTAAAGTAGATCACTAACAAGTTTAGATCGAGAAAACAAATCACCACGAATATACAAACAAATATCAGTAAAGTAAATCACCAACAAGTTTAGACCGAGAAAACAAATCACCACGAATATACAAACAAATATCAGTAAAGTAAATCACCAACAAGTTTAGACCGAGAAAACAAATCACCACGAATATACAAACAAATATCAGTAAAGTAAATCACCAACAAGTTAAGACCGAGAAAGTTTACGGCGGCAAAAATAGATTCGACTATGGAAGTTATAAACTACGAAGTTTTTCCTAAATTAAGGATGATTTTACTTTAAATAGTAAATTCTGGTGGTGGGCTAACGACTTGTTGACTACAGGTAAGTTACAGAGGAGACAAATTGTTTCGAAGCGTGAATGTGACAGGTATACTCACCTTAGCCGACAGCTGGCACCAATGTCAGACCGGAGAATAATTTTATATATCGTTTCTACAAAACAACAACGTTAAATATGTCGATGTTGTTCCATTGTTAACTCATTCTGCAGTTTGGCTAGCTGAGAACTGTTTGGTCTTTTTTTAGCTTATATCAGCAGCTATAATTAAATGGCATGGGCTGAATTCAGCGATGTAGATTACGGATGATTCAAATTTAGTGCAAGAATACTGGACACTTTTACTGCTCAGTGACAACAGCTTCTATAGGCGAGATAAAGCACGTTTTATACACTTGAAATTCATTTTTTCCCACAAATTCACAGATAAATAGTATTATTACTTTTTTTAATGAATGAAGCAATAACAATAAAATACAAAGCGTCTTTTTGTATACAATACTATTATTGAATATATAAACATTTATCACGGTTTAAAGTACAGCTGTCGATTTCCTGTCCTGCCAGAAAACACAAGTACCATATATCTAGTGTTCACATAGTAATAGTTTTAATTTTTTTCTGTCAGATTCTTCTTATCACTTATCAATTCCATCCCGTGAAGCAGGGACACGGCCAATGGCATCGAACTCCAACTCTCCTGGAAATCGAACATTGAATACAGTCAAACTATCGCAAAGAATTTTTTGATGTACTTCACCTCATTAATCACAAAGGAAATCACAAGGAAATAAAAAAAATCACAAATAAATTATAGTAAAGTTATAATACTAATTTCTTGTTGATAGTTCGGACAATAAAAATGTGTTTCTGAGAAAAGCTCCCAAAAAGCCGGCATATATTCCTATCTTCAGTGTACGTATTAGATATTCCAAAATAATAAGTAAAATAAGCTTACTGGCAATATGCTAAGCATCTATTGCCATAAGTTTGCCCGTTCCATCCACATACAGGTCTGTAGGTTTTTATGCAGTTGCATGTCTGGAGACAGGGACATCGTTTCTTACACGCTATCATAATCCCTCTGTAATATTTATAAAATAAGTATATTTAGACAATAAACAGATAGAAATGCTACAATAAAAGTTTATTGTAGTTATCAAGGTTATTCAACGGACAACCAATCCTCAATTTTACTCAACAGTAAAACGCCCAGAAAGCTTAAATTTCAAATATAAATGTAATATTGGGGATTTTGGAATTGAACAAAACATCCTTAATGTGATTCTCTTCGATGAAGCAAAAGGTATATTTTCAAAGAATCTGGAAATACTTTTTTCTGTATCCGCCGTTCGAATCTCTACTCTTTTATATTGTATTAAGCGTTCTTACTGAAGTGTTTCTATTTTGAATCGAAACTCAATAAATTGCGTATATTACATTCTACCGAAAACAATCTCCGGAAACATGTACTTAAAATGAAATATGTTTTTTTTTAAATAATGCAACATTTTTGTGACCCTACTTGAGATACTTGTATGTTTGTATATTAAGTAACATCTTACCTCCGACTTGCCACACATTCATTTCGGTATGTCTTTCCGTTTAAACCACACACATGCTTTCGATAGCAACGGGCACCTGTTAGATTCAACACCATAAAAATTGAAGTGGCATTTCTATCTCTTCACATCTTTATACTCATGGAATGGCATTCAAATGTAAAGTATCCCAATGAATAGTATTCCACTGTAGGGTATTCTAATCAGGAATATCAAATAAACTGAATACGATTCCACTGCAACATCAATATTTACTTTAAATTCAAACGGATTCAAGCAACGAAAAATATGGCTGTACTTACGGCTGTTGGCATGGATGTGGTCAATTTGTAAAATATATGTAAGTATCAAAATTATGACCATGGCAGTGTTCATCTTGTTGTTTTTTAGGAATATATCACATTTAATGCGCACTCTAATATGGTGGAATTTCGTCACGTGATTGACCTGTCTGCTTATTTATTAATTAAGAATATAATTAATTCATCAGCTTACTTTTTTTCTTAATTATTATTTGCGCAAAGCCAACACATCCTCAAATGTTTGAAAAGAGTTGTCATTTAACTAAGTGAAAATTTAATAAGTTGTTATAATTATGCACAAAATCTAATATGAGTCAAAACATCCCTGGTACTATTTTTTTTATTAAATACAGATATCATCTCAAGTGTGCAATTTATTAAACGAAATGATATGTTCCCAACCTTATGTTACCATCTCAATTTAATATATTTTATCTGTATTTGTATGAATAAATAGGTTCATGTCAGTCCGAAGACGTGAAATTTCTTTGGCACTCAACCGCACTCAATCTACCCATTTTATTTATTAATATATTTATTTATTAAAAAATATCATATCCATATGTAGATCAACCTACCCCTTTATGCCAGAAGAAGGAAATTGAAAACGGTCGATTGTCAATCAAACAAACAACCTTGTAGAAATAATAATATAGCAATCATATAAAGTACTATTTTGGCATCCGATCGGTCATAACAATTGAGAGTATTACCGATCGGTCATAACAATTGAGAGTATTACCGATCGGTCATAACAATTGAGAGTATTACCGATCGGTCATAACAATTGAGAGTATTACCGATCGGTCATAACAATTGAGAGTATTACCGATCGGTCATAACAATTGAGAGTATTACCGATCGGTCATAACAATTGAGAGTATTAAGTACACATATGGTTTAACACATTAGATATGATAGGTCTATCCGATGTATTTTAGGAAATAAATAAAAGTTATATATCTGCCTGTTTATGTCCCATGGACAAGGTTTAATATACTAAGGATTAGTTTTTATTTGAATCAAACAATTAATTCACAATTAACCAATTAGAAAAAGGCGTTAGTTAAAATCTTAACTAAGTTCAACATTCTGTAATTGTTTTTTCCTGACGTGTTATGGTGATAGATAATTAATTTTTCTACGTCATGAATTGCTACCTGATATGAAGCAGAATTTGAATAGACTACCGTGAAGTATCCCTCGCATGGGGCCATGATAAAAGAGCACTGTAATTTGATGAATAAATCTAAATTTTTAAACGACATAGATGATGAATGTTAAGTTGGAGAGCTAGTGCATTCCTTCAGGCAATGTGTAGATGTTTATAACAGAACGCAAGAGCCTAACTGATAGAATATACCTGAATGTACTGTGAAGCGGTTTATAGAAGTTTCTCGTTATCATTTATCACTTTCTGTCTTCGCAATTCTAAAATTCCATCTATTACCATAAAACAAAAGCGTGTAACATATGTATCTTTAAAAGTAACGATGAACGCAAAACGTTTCATACAATAGTGGTTTCTGTCTTGAATAATTATCTAATTCTTCATGGTCTTTTATAACAAGAATTTATGTGCAAATTGTCTTATTATATGCCTATTACATTACTGTCTTATTATAAAAAATGAATAGTGAGAAAGTTTTTGTATGGTATATCTAAATTCCGTTTTGATGCACTTCGCTTCACATGGCTTGTAGGTCTCCAAACCTTGCTCAGGATATCGATGCAAATATAACTACATGTAATGTCCGTATGTAGCCCGTGTATAATCATGACAGCATACTGGAATGCACGATACTGTTAATTAATTACGATCCTAAGGCAGATAAGGTTAGACAACGGATAATAGTAGATTGTTGTATTTGATTACAAAAGCTCTTCAGAACATAATAAACTGTATATTCTAGTTATACTTTGTTGTTTTCCTCCGGAATATCCAGTTCTCCATGACTACTAATCCGTCATTCGTAGTTAAATAAGTTAAATGTAAAATTCGAAGAGGTCAAACTAAATCTATCAGAAACAAACAGCTTATATAAGCAAGAACCATGATATTTAACGATATAAAAAGGGAAAACGTGAATAAAACAAGTAAATGTTTATTTCTAAAAAATGGTGAAATTTACATAATAATAAATCAATTGAAAGACACTTGATAAAATAATGTCTTTAAGTCTTTTCCTAAGTTTTACTTTTTTCCGATTACAAAACACGGACATTCCCACGGACATCTAACGCGAACTCCCCTAAAAATAGAAAACAAGCATTCATTTATTTAAAAAATATCAAATTTACAAAACATGAAATCAAGTAAAAGGCACAGGTTAAAATAACGTCTTTCATCCTTTTCCAACATTTTGTTATTTTCCGATTACAAAGCACGGACATTCCCATGGACATCTAACGCGAACTCCTCTACAAGTAGAACATTAAATGTTCTAATAATACTGCTGAATACTGTTAACCAACTAATTTTCGCGTGTGACAAAATGTCTTGTATTTGGCGGACGATCAGAAATAGCCAAATTAAATCGTCGCCAAAATATTTTAAATACCGGTATAGCAGATCGACCGAGGCATCGATCGCGAAATTAATTTAGCGTGAAAAGAGCCGTGCGTATTGCCGCGAAAATAAGTAAGTTTACAATAATTAAGTACGTTTTTATGATCGACCGGATATACTGGAAAAGGTCAAGGATCGCTCTTACATTTAGCCATTTTAGCCATTTTAGCCATAACGTTGTTACTTATTATCACATATATACATTGTTACACAATTGTATCAGAACTTCATTAGAACATTATTAAATTTATAGCATTTTCTGAATTGTTAAATAGTTGATGCTTATAAGTTTCCTTATGTATACTTACTTGCATTCGGCTGAACATCGGTTAGGATATGTTTTACCATCATGCCCACACACAGGGTTGAAATCTAATGTACATGCACAACTATTTCGACATGGGCATGCACCAGTGCACTTGACAGGAACGCCTCTGAAGAGAGAAAACGAGTCCAATTTTTTGAATCGTTTGGTGGGTTTTTTTCATTAATAACTTTTTTTTCTTGATTTTTCGTTATTGTTTTAAAGGGAGTTAGTTCTAACAAAATACAGTATTGATTTTTCATAATGATGTTTGAAAACAATTACAATATCATCAATCTAAAAAAATGAATCAAAACATTATAGAAGTCTAAAATCATTTTACACATACTTGCATCCGGCGGCACATTTGTTCGAATAGGTCTTTCCATTTGTTCCACATACGGGACTGAAATTCAGTGGACAGACACAACTGCTTTTACAGGGACATTTGCCCTTACACCTGACCGTAGCACCTCTGTAATGCAAAACAAACAAATGCACATATACATACAACGTAATGTGTTGTAATGGAGATATTTAAAAAGACAAACGCATACATGCTGTCGCATTTCTTTAACAGGTACATTAATGATGTATTCTTCTGAGGTTTCAGTCCCGTTGAAGTCTCGTTTCGACATAGATCAAAGAACTTCTGATATTTTCAAATGAAATCTATCAATATCTGTAGCAAGGTGCCACTTGCAAATTTTGTCAAAAAATTACATTTTTATTTTAGTTGATTTTTTATACGAGGATTTTAAGAAATGGCCCATTTGGCGGTCTTTTTGAAATTGTGTCTTTTTTCGCTTTGAGGTGAGCCACAATTTTACCATTTTTGACTGAAATTGGGTTTTTTTTCTTAAATCATTACTGCACCAGTATATTTAGCTGTATCGAGCTAATTTTTGCTGTAAATCTTTACTAGGTTCGTGGTCATTAAAATATTGAGCATTAATGTGTGAAATTATACACTTTTGTCACTTTATTTGTACATTTATAGGTAATTTGAGAATTTTTATTTTTAACTCTAAAATACTGAAAAATATTCAAATGGGGCAAAAAAGTAAGCACACGGACCCTCCATTTTTCTGCCTGATTTAGAAAGAACAACCCTTTCCCTGTTGATATACAAAATATTCAGAAAAGTTTGATAACAGAACTTTTTCTATAAAGGGTTAAATTTGGCAAAAATGACTGAAAATGGTGCATATGTAGCTCAAAATTAAGGGGTAAGGGTAGCATATTTTGTTATTCTGTGAAAAAATTTAGTTTTATTTATCAAAACTGGTATATTTTTAAAGACGACTACTGGAAAATAAATTGTACAAACATACATACATATCACACATCTTATTAGGAAATTATGGCTTTAATCTCTTGTGTTTATTGTCAAAACGGCAAAATTCCCATAAAATCCAATATTTTGTCAAATAGGTGACTTTGAGTGACAATAGCTCAAAAACGAGCACACGGACATATGGTTCTTTTTCCATTTACTTTAATGGTATGAACTCCTATTTCCAAAAATCTATATGAGAAAAAAGTTTAATACAAGAAAATTTTGACTTCTCAGAGGAGTACACCCTTTACATTACGATCTTACTTCCTATTAGAAAATGGGACATATACTACAGGAAAGAAAGAATGTCTTCTCATGAAAAAGTAGCCGATTAAAAAACTATCATTATAATGCATATTTAATAACTCTAAAACATCATTTTTATTGGTTTGTTGATTATTCATTTATTTACACCCAGTTTATTCTTGATACATATGTATATGGATTAAAACATTAAAAATACTTAGTCTGAATACATTATGCAAACAAAAATCACCTGCTTGTATTAAAATACAAACTTCAATACAGGTAAACAACACTATCATTACACCTTGCCATTTACATCTCGTAATGTATGGGTTCATGCCACTTACTTGCATTTTGCCATACAGGGATTGCCGTAGTTCCTTCCATCTGAACCACAAACTGGATCAAGATGTTTTGTACAAACACATCCAATTCCTTTACATGGACATTTGCGATTACACCTTATCTTTACATTACTGAAACAGGCAACGATTAAGAATAACGTAGCCCAAGGTCAAATTTCTATTTTTCGATATTGATAAAACATTGTAAATGTCAATTGTTGACAACTGTCTTTCAAAATTTGCCAATGAGTTATAAAAATTAACTTCATATGTAAAATCATACATATCAATTGTGGACCTCTACAAAGGTCCTTAATTTTTGTATGTGATATGTCGATTTTTAATAAATGTCAAAAACGATATCTAATGTGTATTTTAATCACAAGAAAACATTGGTCATAGAATGTCACATTAGAGAAATCAGCGTTTAGGTAATGCAGTTCGCAAAGGAATATTGAGTCGGTAATTCTAAATATGGAATCATCGAGTCAATATGCTATATATATTGCACGTCACGTGACCATGTATTAGCCAATAAAAATGTGGAAAACCAGAGCATATCTAATATAATCATATATATCAAACACCATGACATATACTCATTTAGAATTTAATATAGACGATTATTGTTTACAGAAATATATCTTCTTGATCGATTTCGTTTGACATAGATACGGTATCAAAAATCGTATCCCTGAAATAGTGCGGAAAGGTGTGAATGGTAAATAAAATGTTACAGTCAGATCGCACAAATCTCTTTTAAAACAAAATTCATCAACTTTTATGTGAAGTTTCTTGAAGACATTTGTGAAAACCTAACAATGTTGATATTATATCAAAGTATCTGCTTACTCGCATCCAGCACTGCAGGCATTGCTGTATGTTTTCCCGTCATATCCACACACTGGACTGTATATTGACGGACAGACACATTGCTCAGGACGACAAGGGCACTTGCCTTGACACCTTACACGGGCGTTACTACAATGGGGACAACATGCTATTGTTAGAACATTAACTTAAAGCAGATATGGACGATAGGATCATTCATCGTTTTGCCTTTTTCGCTATAATAAATTATACGTAGATTTGGGTATGTTTGCAAGGGTCAAATTGACAAACATGCATTGGTAACTTACTTGCACTTTGCCACACACTTGTTGCTGTAGGTTTTCCCATTCGTGCCACAGACTGGTTGATATTCCCTTGTACAAATACAACTTCGACAAGGACAACGTCTTCTGCATGCCACTGTGATGCCTCTGTAAATTATGATTTGAAACACTTTATATTTCTCTTCTCATTCATCTTTAAATGGCCTTGATAATTGATGGAACTAAAACGAACAAAACAAGCTAAAATTATGTCTGGAATCATTATCTATTCAGTAGGGCGTCTTGATAGTCCCTTTTCGAAGACATCGTTGCCCTGATTTTCCCGTTGCATGATCGTTAAAACGGCTACTTTTCGTATTACGTTATGGTTTTATCATCTCCTTATCTGGGAGGTCCTGGGTTTAGTCATCAGTCGAGACACACTAATGTCCACAACATTGCTCAGAATTGAGCCGACACTTTGTGTCGTAAAAACGCCAAACAACAAACTTGTCACATCGAATTGATAAGGAGCAAAATCTGTCATACCGTTCATATGTCACGGATGCACTGTGTCTGGTCTAACCCACGCATAAGTTAAGGTCTGGCCTCAGTTGAAGATTAATAAAATGAAAGCATAATCTAATTCGTAGACGACTAAGACGAAGGGGAATGTTCTGAAAATCCTTTTGCTATCATGACATGATATAAGCAAATATTGTTTGTCTTTTTTTTCTTTTTTTTCCAATCCAAGAACACGAAAGACATTACGAGGACATAACATACTTTTAAAAAGTGTGTGGTAGTATTTTTATTGCAGCATACGATATAAATGTATAGTTGAAAGACAACAGCATTATGGCTTGGGGCAATGTATATAGATCTTAAATTTTATCTATGTCACAGACAGTTTCAAGTGCCGGAAATTTAATTTGTATCAATTAATATAATTGGTAAATATAATTGGATTTGCACTAGGGAGTACATTCAAAACCAATTAATATTTTTTCATTTTATTAATAAATCTTTACTTTGTCGATTGAGAAAATATGGATTCATTAATCTAATTTCATCATTTAATTATGTATTTATTGTTGCTGTTATCGTTTATAATGTATCAGTCACTTAGATAAACAATATATTGTAAATAATGCTTTTGTTTGTCTTACCTTCTATTAGCCAAACATTCGCTACGGTACGTTCTTCCATTAACCCCACATACTGGCTTACCGTAACACCGCACTCCTGGTAAGCAAATAAAGTAAGACAAAACATTCAGGATCATTCTTTAGACTAGTGGACATTTTATCAAAAATAAAAACACATATAGATCCTCCGAAATTATTTTGTTTGTTAGTCATATCAAAAACCAATTAGTCATTTAGGACATGTTTGGATTCTGAAGTGATGCAGTACACGACAATGCCATGACCAACGGTCATCATCTTGCAAGTATATATTTCATCAACATAGCTAAGAAACCCCATCAAGAATTGATAATTACGAACCTGTCTGATTGTATATGGAAGTGAGGGCGTGGGCTATTTACTGCGATTCGTCGATACGCCGATTGTCATCAAAACTATCTAAATTTTGACTAATAAGAAGCCTGTTTAGAAGTTTGTTTTTATGGTAACCCTTGGAACAATTGCGTTTGATATCCCTCAAAATCCTATAAATGTCATTTTTTATTGAAATCGGACAATACATGTATCTTAATCTGGACCAATCAAAAGTCAGGTTATGGCGGACATGTTAGGTGCTGATTTGGCAGTATTTCTTCACGTGAATTTCACGTGAATGAATATTGCTTGTATACAGCAAGGTGTTTCACATATAATCATCATTTTTATACTATCAAGATTCATTTTTAAAATTGATCTATGGCAGTGTATATGATTTTAATAATCAATGTTATTACTTACGTCTGCAATGAACTTCAGAAATCTGTAAATAAGACGCCAGAAAGAAAACCGCTATTAGATAAATGTTCATCCTGTTTTGTCACTGCTAAATTCTATTGTTCATAAGAGTATTTATATATATACATTCAATCACGTGACATACTCATTAGCATTGTTCTTCAAAACAACAAAGGTAATAAATTACACAATAGACGTTACATCTTTTCCGTGTGAACCTAGTTGGAAAACCCCTTTTTGATGACGTCAATCAGATTGTGAGTCCTATTAAGATGTACGATTTTATTTAAATCACTTGTCAGGCTTAAAAGTCAACAATAAAATGTTAAAGGTCAATAGTTAAACAGTGTTTTAATAGTAACAAATGTGTATCATAGTATCATTTGGTTCTTTAGGAACTTATTTAAACGTTGTAATAAACTTATCAATAACTTTTTGAAATATTACGAAGAATTTCATCCTAATACAGGTGTTTAGTTTAAACAATACTTTAGTCAAGTAAACTCTCATACATACACATGAAATACAAAATTTACACATTCGAAGTTAAGAATTGAAACAAGCGTTTTCTCCTAACAAGGTGTTTGCCAGCTAGGATGACATAGTTAAATGATGTATCGACGGTATACAGACATACATTGTAATTCGTAATGTAGACCACCGTGTTCGCCATGTACAAGAACACAACATTTCTTATACAGCACTGTAAACGTTATGAATTTCGTGTGTGTTTATCTTAAATCATCTTTAAAAGTGTTTGGTGTGTAAATATTTTCGCACCGTGCATCCTTGCCAAAAGAAATATTGGCGATTAGACATATTCACAGATTCCGTATTTGATCTCCATACTGTAAATGACCAAATCAAAATACTAAGAGAAATTACCCGTAATGATGACGTGTACTAGCAATTACCTGGCTACAATAACTACCGAATAGCCGATTATTTCCGCGGAACGAAATTTTCAAGATTTTATTTAAAAAGGAGAAAACCATATGCGATCATAGCAATGTCCCGCGAAATCGCGAAAATATTATACTCGCGAAAGTATCCGGCTTTAAGGTATACAATACACATTAGATATTTTATTAATTCAGTCAACGCCATACGAGAAAAAGAGAAAGATCTAGGAACTATATCCGTAAATAGAAAAGATCGGTCTAGCATTTAGGTAAAACCTGCGCTATACTAACTATTGCTATCTATTTTGTACCGTTATTACATTTGAGTGGGGTTTTGTCTGGTACTATAGCATTTGAGATGTAAAAATGTCTGACATCAGAAATTAAAAGGAACGCAAACCCTACTGATTATAGTGCATATTTGACAAAGGGGTGTGTTTTGTTATGATATATGATGGTTTTAGTAATATGAACAGGTGATATATTGGTGAAATAAGATATCAATGATCGCATCGGATTACTGATATGAAAGTTTCAATTACATTTTAGATTTTATTTTCATTGCAAAACAAATCTGAATTCCTACCAATATCATGTTAATTGGGAAATTGTAATGTCCCCTGTGGAGTATTGAACACAATCCGGTGTTTTTTTGACAAGATACCATCGAGAATTTTCTAATGTCTTTCTTTTCATATTTGACAGAATAAATGAAGTCTGCCTTTTGGTAGTATTCATCATTTTTATGTATTATTGACCTTGATTTATTTATTTTTCATTAATTTTGAAATCTATGATGCATGCATGCCTGTTTAGTTTGAAATGTCAATTATTTCATTATCGTTACAGAAACGACATCAAAACAACGTTCAAGTATAAACAATTTAATCTAATTTTATTCTAATATCTTTCGATCGAATATTGAAATCATTACACGTCTATTAGCACTTTGGAGATATTGGTTTTTTTCAAAGAAATTAGATATATACATTCGTATTCTCTGTGAATCTTATCTATTTCGTAATGAAGAAAAAGTTTTACAGCTAACTTTTGATACTAATGTTTTACTGGTCTACTCAACATATCTTGCTTAACTCGTTCTAGCTTCCGTGTTTCCAGGAAACAAGAATCAGAAAGTTAGTAATTTGCATTTTACCAAGAAATATGTAATGTATATGTAAGAAATACAAAAGGAAATGTATACTAGATTCCCTAATTGAGTTTGTTTTATATCATGTATCTTACACATTCGAATGATATTTTAATGTCATATTATATCAAATTGAATTCAGCTGCTTATTAGTATTTGATCTATCAATTACAAAAAATCGTTAATATTATAATATTTTAGACCTAGATGTTAACGTCAAGTTAATATTCCCTTAATAAGATGTAAATATTTTGTGTGAAGTTTTAATCAGCGCTGGTGTTTTGAAATAATCAAAATATATCAAGAGGGAAAATAAATCTCTTTTTATAATTATGACATGTAAGATGTGTTTGGTCGTGGGCATTTCCTACGTTTTAATGACAGTTTTGTCAATATGTTATCTTTTCAGTCGTTTCGTTCGTTCTAAAGGTTGTATGGGAAATCATGTATAGACCTGGATATCGCCTTAGCAAGAATTTTAATACCGAACTGACGACCTTATAAGATGATATGCCAATCAAACTTGACCGACTTTTAATGAAACTTTAACACATAGAGACAAGTTATGCTATGGCTTTAAATAAGTTTGGGGAAAAACCAATACGATTGATACCATATATGCTAGACTGAATAGTGGCAATAAAATGTGCTGTAACCAAGGGCATATATACACTGCATATATATATATATATATAGGTCTGTTTATACTATGTATCTAGAGCGTATTAGCATTATAGACGCATTCCATTTATCATTTTATTAAAACATATCGATTACAAACCAATTAATAAATCAAAACAATGGATCAAATGGAAACAGATAGTGACTTATCAATAAAAGGATCAACTGTGTCATAATTACATCCTGATTCAAAAATTATATATGCATATATGCCTGACCAACACAAGATAATCTTAAACATGAGGCATGCGACCACTTTATCATTCATATATTATAATCAACATTACTATGGCATCCCGTTATACGGAGCATGACTAAGCACATGATTTTATACAGGTATTTTGATAAAAACATATGTACTCGGCATTTAATCAACAAATTAACCATGGGTTCATTTCATTGAATTCAATATAGAATGTCTATCAACGTAGTTTGATATTAAAAACCAATGTTGATATTCGTATGTGATTTAGTTACATATCATAGACCACGAAAATTGAAATTAACAATAACCATTCCATAAACGTTGACGATTGGTTACTCTAGTGCAGTCAATGAGTAATACGACATATGCAGGCATATCGAGAGAAGAAGACAAATTAGGAAGTGCCTTATTCCAAGACATGATATTGAAAACGTTCAATACCAGTATGTGTTTCTTTACGCTGACATTTGTTGTTATCAAATTTACCAAAACTACGTCTTACAAATGCATTATAAAGCGAATTTTAATCATTGAGTTTTGCCAAAATCTAATCCGGGTGGAGAGTTTTATCACATTCAGTGTGTTGTAATTAAATTTTATGAATGAATGCCATGAGAATATTGTAAACTGAGTCATTCATTGAAATATTTTTCTGGTATGAGGATCACCCATGTAAAATATACAGGACCATATGCATGAAGTTATCAAAACAACAATGGATTATTACTCCGTTTGAATACACTCAATAAGACAATCTATTATATCTGATTTGCGTTCATATCAATGTGATGGCAATGAATATGAATACAAACACAGTGTCAGACCCGACTAGTATAGACGTCCTTTTTTTGTGTAAAGCGGGACAAGGTGTGTTCCATTATCGCTAAATTAAGGATTAGCTTTAACTATTCCTATACAGCAAATTTTTCACTGAACTACTAAAATCAATGTCAGAAAAATGTGTCAATAACAGATGAATATCTTGTATCATTATTTACCTGGGAAACCAGACTCAACGGCAAACAAACATTGCGTATTGTTTGTTTACATGTAAAAAAAGTCGGTCGGGAATAAAGCTTATTCATTATAAGTGGTTTTTTTTATTTACGTAAGCAATGGCGACCACACAATATATGATAAAACCAACAAATAGAAATATCAAGTCTGATAAACAAAAAGGTACTTTTATTAATTTATTGATCCTAATGGTACAAATTGATACTTATAACTCCTAGCAAAAACTGACGTTCATAAACTGTATGATAAGGACAAGATCATATTTATATTATCTTAAACCAAACCGATATGTTATTCATCTTATACACCTAATTGATGCTAAGAGCTAAAAGTATTGGTTGTTAGAGCACGCTGAATCACTGAAGCTAATAAAAAAATCAAGCTTCAAAATCTTCAATGATAACCAAATGGAAATAACGCAATACCAACGCGCCATATATAGCAAGATTGAAACTGGTGACAATCATATATACAAAATATGTCAAGTTAATATGAATAAATTATGCAAAGTAAAAAAAGTTCTTACCTCAATTTCACAACTAGATATCTTATTTTTATAAGGTTCCTCTATGTAAATTCGCTGATTTTGTTGAAAAGTATGATTTATATTGTTACATATATAATTAGATAATCGAAGGTTAACAAGGAAATCTTTAATAATATACAAATTAAATATCATAAAATATGAAGCCCAAAATAACACTGTATTCATGTCTTAATATGTCACAATTAAACATTGTAAGATAATAATGAAATTATGTAAGAATTAGTCAGTTCAGGACATCATTTTGTGATTGCCCCCGAAGTAGGGGATGCAATAAAAATAAGAAAACACATAACAACATAGAAGTGTTTTTTATTTATAATTTTTTTTCGTATAATGTTTTTGTTTACATTCAAACATCTATTAAAAGTGTATTCATATGTCATATAATATCACAATACAAGACTTTGTAAACATGTTAAACGTATGATCATTTGAAAGGATTCTAAAAACGTAAGGCTAAATAACTAGTTATTACAAAATAATTGAAGCGAAATTGGGACCGAGTCCATCATCGATAAAAAGCTAGCTGAATTGGTAGGACATCAAGATTGTGTTCGAAGGTTCTGGGTTCGAGCCCCGGTCTAGTCGCTTTATTGTCTCATCCCCTGTTTCATAATCATATAGAATCACTTCCAATCGTACATTTACAATTTTATTTTTGTAGACATATCTATGATAAATATGAACATGTTCCCCACAAGGACATCGTTAAACATTACAATTACGATATGGTAAGATTAACACAGGCGATATGATAAAGACTTGTAATGTATTATTGTAAATAGCGTGACCGACTATGCCTGTTGCTACTCTGTACTGCAACTACAACTGTAGTACGGTCCGTTACCAAGTTCTATCTTGGACCCAGGCACTGTTAAACACAACAAACTAAATACTGCCAACAATATATACAAATAAATGGCTAGTCTACTTGACTCATAATCACATGTTAACAACCATGATCCGATTCATTTACACCTGGTAAATACAACAACTGAATCACCTTGAGCACCCTGTATCTTCAATACCACAGGTCTAAGTAAAGAGGCTGCTTCACTATGACAGTCAGTCCCTCGTGTACAAAGTACACATTATCACGACACCAATACCGAGACACCTGTGACTACAATACCGAGTCACCCTTTTACCGCGGCACCGAGTGCTTTTGGCAAACCTTGTCTCATTGTTCAAGCAACACGCCGCCCTGTGTTACTGAACACCTGGTATCGAACTGACACCGCGTTACCCTGTACTCGTCAGTACGTCACCCTGTACTGCAGTACCCTGTAACGTATACCCCATAGTGGTAGCAACAGTGGAACCCCAACTTTCTCAGCTGGGCCCAAACTTATTCAGCTTGGTCACTGACAGAACCTTGCCGAAGCAGAGATTCGCCTCTTACATCGTGCTCCCCATTGACGATCATGCTGAACTACTTAACTTAGAATCAGTAAATTATTCGTGGTATACAAAGAATTTCAATAATTAAATACTTATTTATTTCAACAGTAATCAACTTTTAATTTGCTAATATATCTTTCCTACATGTAACTGTAAAATTAGAAACTATTTACAATATTCCAGGCCTGCACATTGATTAGTCATTAATTAATTAAAGAATCATTATAAACTTCCGGAAATCAAGGGGAATAACTCTAATCAAAATATCTTACATTACAATCATTCGCTTCAGTATTATTGTAAATAGAATGTACAGAAAATTTTAAAAATAATATAAATTGCGGCCAATGTCTTTGTTACAGACCTTATGGCGAAGACGCTTTGTATGGTAAAACTTATCTGACCACAAGATCAAATCGTCAAAACCCGTAGGGATATTGTGTATATATTCACATACATGTACTAATGTCTAAATATCTTTGTCAATGGAATAATTTGCAATGAAAATATTTATAAAGGTATAGATAGCAACAGAAATACCGACAATGGTTATCTGAACCACATTTATGACATGAAACCATTTTAAAGTTTTAGTTAGCATATTAATATTCAATCATGATACATTTTTGTTTCATAGTTTGTCCAGAAATACACATTATATGTTCAAATATTCAAATATTTGTTTATAGCAAATCCCGGCAAGCATTTCACTAATGCACATAGACTACAAATTTAACTGAAATATTTACTATTGCTTTTATATTATAAAATAATTTCACCTACCTATTCTGTTTTGGATTTCGTTTAGCTATTTTGTATTTCGCATTTTATTTTGTATTTCTCTCATCCTTATAGTGTAAGGGAGGTAACTCTTTGATAAATGATTAATATATCGCAGCAGGCAGTCACTTTACATTTTGTATACATCTAGCACAGTTATCTTTCTTTGATCTGTACGATATACAATTGTATATACAATGTATATATATGTTTATTACATAATTTGTTTACACCAATCTATATATGAAGAAATATAATATTTTCAACTATTACACCGACCGTTCAATAAAACCTTGTTATATTGCACGGTTCGAAGTTATATTGCACGCTTCCATGGAAACGTTATATTGCACGGTTCGAGATGTTATATTGCACGGCTTTAGGAACACCTCGCTGTTGTTGTCTAGTTTTGTAGAAAACTTCCGAGGAATTGCGAGTAACAGTGAATTACGTTATTATGATGTCACAAATGTTCACGCTCAATTTCGCGCTGGATTTATAGATCTCGAATCAAGCACGTCATGTAGACGTTTACTGTACCGAGTAAAGGACGGACACGATGAATGTATTAGATCAAAAGGCTGCAAGCAGGTCTAATAATGTGACAACAGACAATAAGACATCCAAACCGGAGTTACAACGTGACGTACGTGGGCTATACGTCAATCTTCAATAGGATATTAAGGTTTTTTTCCGTACGTTACGGTGTTGGTGATTTTGTTAAGTGATTGTCGTATTCGTTTTATAAAAAAAAATATTAAACTGAAAAACTGGTGATTATGTAATAAAACAAATATTCCATGGTTACTGTGCTCTAGTTCATAATATTTACCCCTCGGTGATGGTAATCAACAAATGTTATATTGCACTTGGCCTTTGGCCTCGTGCAATATAACATTTGTTGATTACCATCACCTCGGGTTAAATATTATGAACTAGAGCACAGTAACCCATGAAATATTTGTATAATATGTCACCCATACTGCACTCATACCGACTATATATAGACTACCATTTGGTCACAATTTGTTGTTTAAAATTAATAAAGAAATGCAATTAGTACAAACTGAGCGTCGCTGAGGGTGTCGATTTTACTACGAATACTTGCACCTTTGATTCCCAAGTTAGTGACGTTAGGTTCTAGCAGTACGTACATAGTTACAGTTATAGGTAGTACGTGTTTTTTCTCCGAGTACTTCAACTATTTTTCAAAATCAATAACACCTTGTAACACAGACAGGGTATTGAAGAGGAAAATATTTCATGTTAAGTATGCAATGATTTAATCACATTATTCTCCACTGGAACATTATCGAGTTATAATAACCAAACTGAAGCGCGTCTACCCAAGGCTCTACCGAAGACAAAAATGTACGAAATCTTGTAGTGAACAGCAAGCTACTTTCAATCAACATACGCAAAACAACAAAGTGCTTCATACATAGATTCCAGACACCTACAGATATCAGCAAAATATTGTACAACAGTGTGATGCCTTACTAAGTTTATGATAATGGTAAACATACAAACATGTGACTATCCTGTATTTAGTATATACCTATCCGAACTAACCGGATACGGAAGTATGTTTGTATTCTGTACACATGCGCAGTTGAATAAACGTGGGAGCCATGATGCTGTGAACCTTCGATGGTGTTGATTTCTATGTTTTGGTTCAATCCGTCCTTAAATGGGTATTTAACTCACGTAACAAACACTAAAAATTTGGCGACGAGGATGTAAAACCCCAATGTGTTGGCGCAGGCAGTTAATTTAACGGATTTGGGCTGTATTTCCAAATTTGACACGACTCAAATTTCCACGTTGGGATATCGATGGGAAAAATGGATGCGGTCATTTGAACTTTACGCTACAGGCAAAGGAGTGGACAATGCGGTACAAAAACAGGCATTATTATTACACTGTGCAGGTCCGGCGGTGCAAGACATATTTTACACCTTGGATGTTAGAGCGCCGGGTGAAGGAGAAAACATGTATACCGTTACCAAAACCAAAGACGTGTTAAGACATTTCAGGCCTCAAGTGAACGAGACATTCGAAAGGTCGCAATTCAGGGCCATGTCACAAGATCCAGCTGAATCGATTGAACAATTCATCACAAGACTACGTGAAAAAGGTCAGTTCTGTAATTTCATAGACATGAATGAGATGATTCGTGACCAAATCATTGAGAAATGTAGTTCGAGTCGTTTAAGGAGGAAGCTACTTGAAAGACGTAACGTTACTCTCGATCACATACGAGAACTAGCAAACGCATTTGAAGCGGCGCAAAGGGAGGCAACTTCAATGGAAACGCATGAAACAGTACGGAAAGTTAGTGCAAAAGATACAGAAAAGAAACGTCAAAGGTCTGGGTACCAGTCTAAAAAATCTGAGGATAGCAGAACGTGTTTTGCATGTGGTTATTCTGGACACCTAAAATCTGATCCATCCTGCCCTGCTAAGACCAGTGTAAAAAGGTTGGACATTTCGCTTCGCGATGTAAAACAAAATCAAAACAACACAACCATACTCGTGTGAAACAAGTTGCCGCTGATGATGACTCTAACGATGAATTTCTATTCAGCATTGATGCAGGTGATGATGACAGTTACATAAATTTAGAACTGGGAGGCGTCAAAGCAAAATTTGTGATTGACTCTGGTGCAGGTGTTAATGTGCTAGACCAACAGGATTGGAACCAGCTGAAAAGGAACAACATCAAGGTACGTGACCAGAAAATCAAACCAAGTAAGAGGTTATTTGCATATGGGATCGACGTTCTATTAACTGTAGTTGGAAGTTTTGTAGCAGAGGTCAAGGAACCAGAATCTGGAGTTCAAAGGGCATTGTTATTAAGGAAAAAGGAAAGGCGTTGATGAGGAAAGGAACAGCTAAAGATCTAGGAATACTCCGATTAGGACCAGAAAAGGTGACTGTAAGCTCAATTCGAGAAAAGTACCCAAGTGTTTTTGAGGGTATTGGAAAGCTTAATGACTATCAACTAAAGCTACCTATTGATAAAACTATGAAACCAGTTGTGCAAGCTGGTAGGAGGATGGGGTATTCGTTAAAGGAGAAGGTTGAGAAAAAACTGGACGAGCTTGTACGCGGAAATGTCATCGAACAAGTGACAGGTCCCACTGAATGGGTGTCACCAGTTGTTATTGTACCCAAGTCGAATGGAGATATCCGACTATGCGTCGATATGCGAGTCGCGAACACGGCAATCATTCGTGAAAGGTATCAGATACCAACAGTCGACGAAATCCTACAAGAATTAAACGGAAGCGTTATTTTCACGAAACTCGACATTGCCCAAGCTTACCACCAAATCGAACTTGATAAGGGATCAAGGGGAATAACTGCGTTCATGACCCACAAAGGTGTTTTCCAGTATGTATAAAAGGTTGATGTTTGGTATCAGCTGTGCTCCGGAAATGTACAATCGCATTATAATGCAGCTTCTCGACAAATGTGACGGAGTACACAGCATTTTCGACGATATTGTGGTACATGGGGCTACTCAGGAGGAACATGATCACCGTCTCAACAAGGCATTATCTGTTATCCAGGAGAGGGGCCTCACACTGAACTATGACAAGTGCAAGTTTAACCTACCTGAAGTAGAGTTTATGGGACATATTTTGTCAGGACGTGGTAGAGGACTTGCGAATGAAAAAGTGAAAGCAGTACAGGAAGCTCGACGTCCAGAAACTGTGTCGGAAATAAGGAGTTTCCTTAGTCTCGTCAATTTCAGTGGAAGATTTATTCTCGACTTAGCAACAGTAGCTGAACCGTTAAGGAAGTTGACCAAAAAGAGTGAACCGTTTAAGTGGACGACTGACCAGGAAACAGCATTTCAGATTTTGAAAAAGAGACTTTCTAGTGCAGAAACACTGGGTTACTTTGACTTAAATGCGAAAACCCAAGTTATAGCAGATGCTAGTCCTGTTGGACTCGGAGGCGTGCTCGTACAAGAGAAAGATGGGCAGAGCCGTGTAATCTGCTATGCAAGTCGTAGTCTGACGAATGTGGAGAGGAGATATTCACAAACGGAGAAAGAAGCTCCGCGTTGGTGTGGGCATGTGAACGTTTTCACTTGTATATCTACGGTACAGATTTTGAGTTACTGACTGATCACAAACCACTTCAGTATATATTCACTCCGAAATCAAAACCATGTGTTAGAGTTGAACGTTGGGTGCTACGGTTGCAACCCTATAGGTACACCGTACGACATATACCAGGACCCAAAAACATTGCAGACTCGTTATCTCGATTGTTGACAAGGGATCCAGAGTCTATGGTGAAAACTCGAGACAAAATCGAGGAATATGTCAACTTTGTCGCGGAGTCTAGCGTGCCTACAGCCATGACCCTTCGCGAGATGGAGTTAGAATCTCAGAAAGATTCTGAATTAGACAACATCAGACAGTGTATGTTGTCAGGGAAATGGGACAAAATTAAACACAAAGACTACATTTTGGTCAGACATGAACTTTCGTGTGTAAACAATTTAGTACTGCGGGGTACAAGGATTGTTGTACCTACCTTATTGAGGGAGAGAGTGCTCGACATAGGTCATGAAGGACACCCAGGCATAGTGTTAATGAAACAGAGACTACGTTCTAAAGTATGGTGGCCAAAAATGGATCGTGATATTGAGAACTATTGTAAGACGTGCTACGGATGTCAGCTTGTCAGCAATCCGTCGAAACCTGAACCAATGGTGAGAACCGAGTTTCCCTCAGGACCGTGGCAAGATATCGCGATAGACTATCTTGGACCCCTACCGTCTGGCGACAATTTACTTGTCGTAGTAGATTTTTACTCAAGATGGGTAGAAGTCAACATATGCAAATCAACGACAGCAGAGAAAACAGTCTCCAGTCTTAAGAAACTGTTTAGTTCATTTGGTAATCCGGTCAGTGTCACATCAGATAACGGACCCCAGTTCCGTAGTGAGGTATTTCAGTCATTCCTATAAAAGAATGGAATCGAACATCGACGTGTCACACCTCTATGGCCTCAAGCTAACGGGGAAGTGGAAAGACAGAACAGGTCAATTTTGAAACGGATAAGAATCGCACATGCTCAAAAGCAAGACTGGAAGGAGGATCTACAAACTTATCTAATGATGTATCGTGCTACACCACATTCGACTACAGGAATAAGCCCAGCAGAGCTTATGTACGGGAGGAGACTTCGTACGAAACTATCTGACCTCGATTACAGATCAATGGATATCGACATTGCCATTCGGGATCGAGACAGCGAAAGGAAGGAAAAAGGAAAGATGTACGGAGACGAGAAACGCAAGGCAAAGGAAAGTGAAATCTGTGTTGGTGATAAAGTGTTATTAAAGAAAGATCGTGAAAATAAGTTAGATTCAGTGTTTGATCCAAATCCTGTGAAAGTTGTGGCCAAATATGGCAATTGTGTGAAAATCCAGACCCAGAAGGGTCAGGAATATAAGAGAAATATCACTAGTGTCAAAAAGTTCTTTGAGAAGGGAAAAAAGTGTGCTGAATTCGAAAACGGATAAGCAACATGTGGAAGAGCCACGTGAAAAGGAGTTTGACCTTCCTCAAGGTCATGATTCGGAACAAGAAGTTCATCGCTACAACTCGGGCAACTTACCAAAGGAAATTTCAATTCAGGAACAGGAAGAAACGACGTTAGATACCGACGCCGACCGAGGTATTGGTGACGACAACTCCAGGGGCGTCGTACAACTTCGACGATCAGCGCGCACCACACAAGGAGAGTTGCCAACGAGATTTAAAGACTATGTAAAATAATCCTGTGAATATGATCTACATATGATAACTGATTTAATTTCTGGTATTCATATCAAGCAGATATGTGGAAAATAGTGTTATATAGAACTGTGATAAATGACGGACAGTAAAATGGAAAAAGTCGTGGAATAGGTGAAAAGTTATATTAGGATATGTTTATTTGAAGCAGATAGTTCAAATATTAAAAATTATGTTATTGACTTTTAAATGGTTTATGTGATTAATCAAAACAGTTTAATCAATAATGTTATGACATTAATTTCAAAGTTTACATGGTAATATTTTGAGTGCTAAAATGTGATATGAAGGTTCTTTCATTTAAAAGAAAAAAGAAAGGGATTGTGATGTCTTACTAAGTTTATGATAATGGTAAACATACACATTCGTGTGACTATCCTGTATTTAGTATATACCTATCCGAACTAACCGGATACGGAAGTATGTTTGTATTATGTACACATGCGCAGTTGAATAAACGTGGGAGCCATGATGCTGTGAACCTTCGATGGTGTTGATTTCTATGTTTTGGTTCAATCCGTCCTTAAATGGGTATTTAACTCACGTAACAAACACTACAAACAGAATACACACACTGACATGTAAGTTAAGCAATGTTTTATACATCCTCTCTTGCAAGAAATTGCTAAATGCAGTACGTCGAGGACACCAGTAACCCACTGGCCTTCTGTTGAAAGCTCGCCTCTGGGAGGATCTGTCCCCTTACCGAGACGCACCAAAATCTATAGCAGCGATAATTTCTGTTCCTGATTAGCGCTCTTCATACAGGAAGTATGACGACTAAGTTCGCCCGTTGTCAGTATAATATGACCGGATTAGGTGTGTTGCTTGGTGTCTTTGGCTGCATACTTCAGTGATATGGCACCATAAAAATGGCAGGAATTCCACGATACAAAAAGAATATACTGCAGTCTCTGTGCACTACATACACGCACCTCGCACAACATACACGCAACACATCGCATACATGGGAGGCCATCCTTACATGACCATATCTGTTAATAGGACGTTAATTTATCAAACAAACAAACACGGGAGGCCGTCCTTACATGACCATATCTGTTAATAGGGCGTTAATTAATCAAACAAACAAACAAACACGGGAGGCCGTCCTTGCATGACCCTGGCTGTTACTATGACGTTTATTGATCAAACAAACAAGCAATCATCAGGATCTACAGTCAACGTTGGTCTATCAAACGGAACAAATACTGCCCAGTGACCAAGCATTTCAATTTACCTAGTCATACGGTGAAAACATGCTAGTGACTGCGATTGAAAAGGGGACAGAATCGAAGCATCGCTCGAGGGAATGATTAAAAATAACGTGTCTAGAGGCTAGTAATCTCTTTACTTATCCAACCATCTGAATTTGTTGTAATTCACGTACTCTAATGTATGGTTTTTGGCATAGTCAACTATACATGTATATATATGCTGCGCTGGCCCTCGGCTCCAAATTTAGTGGTGTAAATTCTTCACCAGATGGTATACCTTTTCGCCCCCACCACGTTTTCTGCTATGACATTTCGGTCACTGTTTATAAATATTCTCTGTTCTAAACTAATGTTCAGAGTGGTTTTGATGATCAGTGTTATCGTGTTTAATCACTTTACATATTGCGACAGTCCTTCAGCCATCATAAATTAATGAATACATTGCGGACGAATCCGCAACACGACAACCATCTTGTCACTAATCGATCTTAGCATTTTCACAATATTCACTTCAATACCAACATCAATGTTGTAGTATTGTATCAGAATCTTGACCACAATTGTTCTCTTCCATTGCTGATCCCATCCTCATGGATTGATCTTGTGTTTATGAATTACTTATTACACTGAAACTGGACCACTTTGGGGCAAATCGACTTTCTATTACTTCATGTGCGGACTATTTTTCCAATGTTGTACCATTCAACCGAATATCATGGCTAAACGTCACTATATTTTGCTATCAGTCTCCTCTCGCCTAAAGGTTTATTATTTTCAACAAATATAAAATATATTTCCTTTTTTTATTTCCATATCAAGTAACCATGTTTGTTTTATGTGTGTACGTTTTGATTAATTCATCGCCCCATATGATCAATATTCAAATAATGAACACTTGTATAAGATAAACACAACAATTGATAAAAATATCAAAATCACTATTTTAACAAGAGCTACAAAAATAGAAATGAAAATAGAATTTTTCCCCAAAAGGCATAACAATGCCCTTCTCATTCGAAAACATGCTTAATGTTTTTGCTAAGAATACATGAAATAGTAGGCTAATTATTACATGGAAACAGTTACATCTATCTTCAAATTAATTTCATCGGATAATAAGTTTTGTAACTTTATTATATGTGTATACTCTTAACAGCCTGAATATCAATAAATTAATTGTTTATTACATGTTAATAACATGCTTATCCTGAAACTGTCGGAATCCCTAACTGATAACTTCTCCGAGAAACTATACCCGTCAAAGCGCGTACGATTCACGTGTATACACTTCAATGTGTTGAGGAACTCTTAATTAAACCCTTAACTGAATTACAAAAATGTGAAAAACAATACATTTTTATAAAAGATGTATCTGATTTGTTTTCTTATGAAAAATCCATGGCGTAAGTAAATAATGAAAGCCTAAATATTTCGTATCTTCCTAGGTATGATTAGCCATTATGTGATGAGAATATTTATGGTCGTAAACTGATCAATACGACGATTTACAGAATGATGTTTTATCTGTTATTTTGGATCTTTTTTATCTTGATATCAATACGAAATTCCGGTAATTATTGCGTCAACAACAAAAAAACGTGACGTCTCATCTACAGAAACTACGTCATTTTTACTATCTCGAAACCCCTGTATTGCGGTATCGTCATTTGTTTACGCTTGGCAAAGGTATGTATTGTAAATGAATCGCTGTCGGATATTAATTATGTTTTGACAATATTGTTATGTATGTCTTGGCAATATGGCGCTCTGAAATTAAGTAGAAATAGGAACTTTTTGTAGTGACGCCTTTTAATTTTCCACGGTTGTAATTAGGCTCTCATTGAAGGTCAGTGAAAGTTGAATGGATTTTTTTCTGCGCAACAAAACGGTATCTCATGATCACTGCCAGTGAAACAATGAAACCAACAGGCAATATCTGCTTTTATTTCGATTGTTGTCCATAAAAGCAAAATGGCTGCAGGATAAACAGAATGTTCATCTATTGAATGTAACAATATGAATGTACAATGTGTGCCGAGAAAGCCAAGCTGGCTCTGTATACCCTCCTCATCTCGGTTTTTCTAAGTCTCACACCGAAATAAGCCTTGTATTTTAACCACGTATTATCTATTTACTATGGCACATGCGTCCAATATCATGGGTCCTAACCAACGTCAGGAACACGTACAAAAAATCCTGTACCGACTCATTCCATATAATAACCACAGCTTGTTGTTAACTTGATTGATACCAATTATATATGTTAAGTTTGCTCTCATATTTAGATATAAAACTGAAGTTTTGATTCTTTGCTTTGTCATAATGCAAAAGGTTTAACATATTTAAATATTTAAATATTGTATTTCATAGATAAATTAAGGAATGTATGTGTGTTTATATCTCCTTTGAGATTCGAACTATATTTTAATGACAGCTGTAAATGGAGATGTTTAAATTCTTTGTGTACATCTATTTTCATTTTCAACGTGTACATGCATTGATGAATCACCAAGCATTCAGACTGTCTTAACTGTCACTTCTCGTGAGTAAGAAGGGGATGAGAAATCCTTAATACGAATCTGCTCGTTTAATCTCTAAGCGATAGAGATGTCAGCATTGTTATACAGAGCTCAAGGCACATGCGCAATCGATCTGATCAATATTCCTGGAATGCTGCAGATAACGGGTGAAAACACAATGGTTCTATGGAGAGTTTTGCTTGCCTTAACTGTGTAAATCTATCGACACCTATAATACATAGCAACAGACAAATATAAGGTAAGACTTTACCTCTTTCTCGAGAATGAAAATCTTCAGTTAATGCGTTGCACAATGACATCTAAATGCACTACCTCGGTACCTTCGCTGCTTGAAATAAGTCACATAGGATATTAAAAGTGAGGAGGATGAGTTTTCATGAACACAACCAGATAATCCAATGCAATTTTCTTTTTCCGATTAAGAGACAGTATTAAAGCACATTAGATTGCATAGCTAAAATGTTGTATCAGCTATATATTACACAGACACACTATGTCAACAAACAAACGCGGCTATCATGTGATACCGATTCTATTAACCAAATAAAAGTTGTCCTGCAGGTAGAGCGTTAGAATTGTGCTCGCTATCCCTAGTGTATGACCATGAAAGGCGACAAAATTTTGGATTTAATGTTTCATCTTCATCCTCACTGACTATCCTCTTTATAAAGTCCCCCTTGACATCGCCTCGCATTTTTCTTGGAGGTGCGCGCTTGTCCCTGTGAGGAAGGTTCTGGGTTCTGCCCCTTGTCCGAGACACACCATAGTCTATCTAAGTTCTATTTCCTACTCTTTGTTGACCGGGATGGGGTGTGCTGTCTGGTGTCTCTGACGATATGTTTCAGTGGATAATAGTATGGTTAAAAGTATCCACTATTGCAAAGATACACAACAGCCTCCCAAACTATAATGATATTCACACAAACATACAAATACATGTGAGGCCGTCCTTAAATGACCCTAGCTGGTGATATGACGTAAATAAAATAACCAACCAACCAATAAATTAAGAACAAAAAATTTGATTGGAGGATTAGGATAGCATATGAATTTCCGCAGTATCTGCATATTTCATTGTGTTCTACCATAATGAGATATTAAAAATCAGATAATTGCGAAAAGGATACTTTTTATACTTTCTTTGTATAAATCACAATTTATAAAATACGTTGCAAAAACAAACTAAATATGAAACGTGTTAACATTTTTAATGTGCAAAATAAAATTAAAATAAAATTTTATTCTGATAAAATCACTTATATGATTTATCAAAAACTCAATTTTAGTATTTAAAAAGACTGACCTGACGTTGAATAACCAGAGGGGGTGATATTTTCGCTACTTCGTGGTACAATGACATTGCAAAAAATGATCCACAAAACATTGAGACATGGTTACATCATATAATTTTACCCTGAACGGCTGGTCGATAACATTACATAGACGTAAATTTCAATTTCTAAAGTTTTAGCTAAATTGCGTTTTTTCTGCGTAAATAGCCGGCTATACCCAAGACCTTATGAATTAGTAGCATAAGAAATAATATTACGCGCTTCATAACTGGTTCAAAATCTAGAACAGGACATAGGACATATAATTTCGTTTAGACAGAATGACAATCACGTTTAGGTGTCCATTAGTCCATGTAGGTGGGAGTCAATCAGACACACAATTAATTATGTGTAAACATCGGTTTAACAGAGAAAATGTTGGTGACCTACACGGACAATGAACATCACGACAAGGATGTGGCCTATTGTACATACATTCTGACCCTCGATAAAGCCGATGTGTATTACTGTGCTATTTTACTGCCATACTGACAAGGTCATTTATATATTCTTTCGCTTGAGGTTTCACACAGGTTGATTTTTATGAAATAAATGAATGCAATTTAGTGATAGAAAAAAGAAATCATTGTTTTATGACGCCATACCCAGATTTACAAAAAAAAAAGATTATGTATCTATTCACTACTAATATACCGAAACGTTTGTAATACAATTGTAACCTGGACTGAGAACGTACCTTTGCTCAAGACGATTTATAATGACCAGTAATTTGAAATTTATTAAATGTTATTACCGATTTGCAAAGCCAATTCTAAACGCAAATGCTGAAATAATCAATGAAAATAAAAATAATATTGGACTTATCGTTAAAATTGAAAATAGTTAAGCTATGACAAATATATTAAGGTTACCCTTATATTCAAGTTATACTAGTCACGGTATTCGTACGATTTCATTTGCTAAACAAGAATTTTAAGGGACACCGAATACCATGGTTTTAGTTTGGAAGGGGTGTGGTAATCCAAAATGGCTGTTATCACATAAAAAGGGTTTTTTTTATACAAAAAAGAGAATAGTCCGATTTCACTAACAAACAAATGGTACACATTGGTTATGGGGAACACTTGATATCATGGTCATAGTTTTGAAGAGGTTAGAAATCTACAAAGACATCCTAAAGAGACCAATATTTATATATTGTCTTGACTCAATGCGAATTGTTCTTAGAGGTGCTTTGGGTCTCTGGTCATTCTGACTGATGTCGGTTTTCTCGCTTATTTAATTATTCTAAAAGTTATTCTGATTCAACTATAGCATAAATAAGCCGCACAATATCAATCACTATTTATCAACAGTTAAATGTAAAATACCGAAGTATTGATTTATTTCCCATGGACAGTTTAATGCGGAAAATATTCCGTCAACTTTGTATGGTTGCATCGAACACACCTTTGCATTCTCGACACGCATATCATCCAGATATGTACGTTACGTTTTAATGTGAGTCATATCCGAATCAATCTCACCTGCACAAGGATCAATAACACTGAACAATACACCGAAATGTGGACATGGACCATCAAAAGACCTTGACTGTGTTATAGTGCATTTTCAATGATCTGTATTACGTTAAATGTGAATTATTAACTATCGCGATTTTCTGTTTTATCACTTTACATTGTCACCATTTCTGACCCGTGTCATGTTTCTGTACTATTAAATCACTATTTATTTTGTCAAATGATCAATTTTGTTACGTCAGATATGGTATTATCTGTAAAATGTTCCAAAATTACATCTAGGTATTTAACAAACATTTTATTAGTAAAAGTTAACAAACTGTAATTAAAGCAATATGTTTATACGAAATTACTACTACCATTAATAACATACCATTAACAGAAATTGCATAACTTGTTCAAAACTATTTCGACATGTGACTTATATTAGATGTATGTCAGCATAGCCTTAACGGTATTTACATATCTACTAAATATATAAAATGTTATTTAAGTTAAATATGAATAAATACCAAAACTCTTATTCAATCTAACGGATATAATCTACAAAATATGATATAGTGTAATAAATTGATTATCCAATTGTTTCTTTATATTTACACGGCAAACATAAGTTAACAAATGATGGCTGGGATAATATTGCAGTAGATTGAATAAATGATTTATAGGAATGACACGTACAAATTATTTAGATAGCACCAGACATAGTGATATTTGTTGTAACAATGCATTATACACCATTAAGGTACAATTGCAATTTCAAATAACTCTCTTTTCATTGTATAGTCGGTGTCCCAAAAAAGACAATGGTTATGAAACATTTTAATATATTCAACGGCTAATAATATCTTTATAATGAATATAAGTCGTCCAATCACTTTTTAAATTTTGCATTTTGAATATTGATTTTTTTTCTAAGATGCGTTTGTGATATGTAGTCATGCGACGAAATAAAGGGTGATTACGTTCTAGAGAGAATCCTAATCTGACGTCATTTACAACCAAGCGAGGGGGATCTAAGTGTAGTTTCCGGAATTTCCCAGGCTCTCACTAATGTTATTCCCAGGCAGTAGCTATACCATAAATAAGTAATGTAAACATTGACTCACCGCTCTTACATTGTGATTTCAGTGTAGAGTATGGAAACTCGTCAGGGATCAAACATAGCAGGGGACACTTGATGTGTAGATTTTGTTATGGTGCTTGTTTCATTATTTTCTAAATTGCACTAAAATAACTGGGTTAAGCGTATGTAGCTTATGCTTATAATGGCTAAATTCATTGAATAGCGGTAGATGTCTGCTGTACCTTTATGGTAAACATTATATCTTATATTTATTTTCAGATAATTCCTCTTGATTTAGAAATAATGTATCAGCAATTGATCTGATAACATCTTTGGTACTCTTTTGCACGAACACATAATTATAATCCGAAGATCAATAGCTGCTGTACCCCTGACAAATGAACTCTCTCCTGTAACGTTATATCTATATCCTACATAGTATGCTTAATATGATAAGGTAATATTTCTACTTATTAATGATCAATCTAATACCGAGTAATGTCACAATTGATCGACGCTCAATACCTTGCTAAATTATTGTGACAGCACTAGTAGAAATAACTCTTAATATCTGAAATAAAGATTATACTTTATTAACATTGTTTGGAAATGGCGTGTGCTATGATAAGAGTTTCGATCAACTGAAACAAAAATCTCAAACATTCTCTTCCACAACCGTTCTCAAAACACTTTAACATATAGACGGTGTATCTATCAAGTAATTATTGTTGAAAAAATCGTTCCAATACATTTTGACAATAGTGATGTACCAGCTGGAGTTAAGGAAACTAATAGTTATTTGTTAACAATAATAGTGATATGGAAACTTGTGTTAAAATAGTTTTACTAAATTGGTCATTATTGTTTGTTAATACGATACGTGTACTGTCGCCATAGTCAGAGTACAACTGTAAATGATAACCGTACTATAGTCTGTAGGGGCTCCCATACATTTTTACGAGTAAACCTTACTTTTTGCTCTTTGTTGTTTGTTGCTCAACTTTACAATCAGTGCCATAAAATTAAGTTTGTTTCCTGTTCAACTTGACATATAGGCCGATCTTAATCTCATGACAAACACCCACGGTGATACTACATATATAAGCACCTGTAATTCTTAGCCATCAGTATCTTTATGTCCATTAGCAAGACTGGATCTGCAGGTATGGGGTGTTTATTTGTTTATGCATGTTTGACTTAGAAGGTGTCAGTGTTAGATGTACAGATGCTGCAAACCATTCACAAGTATATTAACACTTTCAGATAGGACTTCTTTAATTTGGCACAAAATAAGTTCGTTTATACTTTGAATACTGATACCGTAACCTCTTGCGTATTACTCGCACCGGAGTATAGCCCGCAGGAAGCAAAATCGGGCATTTTCTATGATTTTATAAATTAGAAAACAGATAACCCGCACTGGCAGATTGCACGCGGTTTATACTTTGATGTGATCCTTGAAAGTACAGTATATACGTAATATGTTATAATAGTATTACGTGAATCTACATGACATAGAGATTTCATTTCGAAGGGGTTATAGATTTATTAAGACATGTCAAGTTATCAGTAGCATATCTTTTTGTAAATATGTTTTTAATGAATTAAATGTGATTCATGTGAAAATGCTTTAGCATAGGAAGAGGATTACTAGCTATTTGATATGCTTACAGCGCAGATTTTTCAAATTTGATAATATTTTCCACATATAGCCTGCATCGGTAGATAGCCCGCTATAGGCACTGTCTGGTGTAAAAAAAATCGTATATCCCGCGGGCAATTATGGTTTGTACTTACTTCATAGTCAATGACTAAGCGAAGATAAGTTTTGGCAATCCGATATCATTATATCAATATCTACAGAGACATATTGTGTGATATGACATTTGCGAATCCTTTTAGATTGTTGAATTTAAGAAACAGCATATGGATTTTCTGAATTAGTAAACATTTCTTATTGTTAAATTATCTATGTCGAAATATTGTTATCGGGGTTGGAGGACATTTGCTTTCGACCTCCAGCAAAACCAAAGAGATAAGTGTATGCTTGGCACAATTTAATGTTCTTTCTTTAACCTTATTTAACCTTGTTAGTTATGTATAAGTTCACAGAAATGCTGAGATTTTTTTAACGTCTCCTTCTTGTTTTGTCAATAAAACCTGGGTTTAGAAGTTCTAATTAATATCATGTTAAGTATAAAAAACGAAACGCATCATCACTATTGCTATTTCAATATCTAGATATTTTGGAGATGAATTTGGAGCATACAGGGAGTGGGACGACTGGTTCGCCCGTTGTCAGTATAATGTGACCGGGTGGGGTGTGTTGCTTGGTGTCTTCGGCGGCATGCTTCAGTGATATAGCACTATAAAAAGGGCAACAGTTCCACTATACAAGAAGACACAACACTAACATACCGCAGTCTCCCAAAACACGCACCTCGCACAACATACACGCAACACACCGCATACATGGGAGGCCGTCCTTAAATGACCATAGCTGTTAATAGGACGTTAATAAATCAAACAAACAAACAAAACAAACTGGAGATGAAACAAAGATAATGGTGGACGAATTTCTAAGATGAGTAATTATTATACAAATGAATGTTAAACGCTATTCCATTAGCTTTCGGTCTTGTCTATAACATTAAACTAAAACCGACCTGGTCACGACGTCGCGAAGACACATACTTAGTCAAAAACGGACTTACGTCAATTGTTTTGACATATGATTACATATGAATATAACTTAAGCTGGTGCTTTTGTTTCGGGAAGACAGGACCTGGTTCCTATCATGGGTTTTTCACGAAAATACATCTCTGAAACCCCTAGGTCTCCGTGACGTCACTTAAAATACCATGAGCTATAATAGCGTAGATTCGTGAGTCGATGACGCTGGTACGAAGTACGTCCGTCAAAATGATTGGTCGGTTCAAAGTCACACCTTATCAAAACAAGACTCGTGTCGTTATTGACATTTTCCAAAATATGTAATGAGTTAATCATCGATTAGTCGATGTTTTAAACACCACACGTCGTATGGGGGTTATCACCTTACACAGCTGTTACGCATTATATCATTCATAACACGTTTATAGATTTAATTGTGTAGGCTGATATATTTAAAAATAAAATTGTATTTTCAGTATTCGATATTGATTTAGGCAATGCCTCATTGTTTATTCGAAAATCATATGACCTGGACAAGTTCTTTAGATTCTCAATTATTCCTTCAACTAAAGTATCTGCCCCTTATGTAAGTGATATTGAGATCAATTAATCTCGGATAACACTTGTTTATTATTCTATAAGCAGCTAATAGACGTGAAGAGAGTCCGTTATCTTGGTGATAATTAATGACGTTTCGGCATGTTTATGTATGACTCATGCCAAATTGACTATGCGTACATGCAGGAGTGAGCAGTCACGTGGCCTTTGATAAGCCAATAGCATATGGCTTTACCTATTTGTATTCCGGAATATAGTTATGGTATAAACATCAACACGTTACCTTTTTTCTCAGACATTTCTGGATAACTGAGGATAAAGTACAAAATGAAGAGTTTGCTGCTGTTACGAATGTTAATGTTGGTAGCTACATGCTGTCTTGTACAGAGAGCGGATGCCAGACGTAAGTATTTTATACGTATTGTCCTATTAAAGTCTTCACACGAGACGGAAACACGTGAATGTGGTGAGTAGCAAAGCATTGTATGTATCAGAATCCTTTCTACTTTAGTTCTACAACTTTCCATACGTTATGATACTCTCGTTATAGTTTACTCCTAAGTTAAATTAATAGACCGTACGAACATTTAATAACTTATGTTGAATTATGATTTAACTTAGTGTATCTATTTATGTATAATTATACCTATTTATGGAAACAAAAAAGAAGACAAAATACATATGAACGTAACCTTGGTTTCAATCGACAGTGGTATGAAAGAAAATATAGGGGGATGAGTGGTCTGATATAGAAGTTATTTTCATACATCACACACGAATGCCTCAGGTATCCTGAAATACGAATACCATGAGAGACACATTAGAAGGATATAGGTGTATACATGTAGCTATGTACACTTGACCATAAATCATGCATCCTTGACAGTTATAGTGATGGTCTAGTATATACTTGTTCTATTTTAAGATTTACATCAAAATACCAATATTGTTACATTACAATATATTATATAATATTACAGCGTACATCTGTTCCAGTGTAAATCAATAGAAAATAGCAGTTGTTCTTTAAGAACGAGAAAAAACACCATTTGGTTAGTTTTACATAAAAGAATTCTTATAACTAAATACACCAATATAATCTAACTATGTCAGTGATAACAAAATATCAGAAAAACAAATACCTATCAGCTCCTTATTTAATATTTTGTCATACAAAAATATAAAAAAAAATACTCTTACAACACTTATATTATTATTTTTACTTTTCTATTATCTTATTTAAGTTATTGCAGGTAAACGTCTTAATTCTTTTCGCAAATTTGATTTACATCAAAGCAAATTTAGTGCAACCCATAATTACAATCGCATTAATAAGCTTTTGTTATCTGTTTTAACTCATATCATCTGAAAGGAACATAAGAAAACGTTTAATTATTTTGAGTATACGATGTATTGAATTTTGTTTTACGAGTTAGGTTTAATATAGAACTCGATATTCAGCTGAAGTTAATACCAATCGATAAGGTATATCAATGTATGTATTGCCCTTTACAGATAGGAGGATAAGGTGTAGTTTACGGAGAGATGCCGTGTGTGGGGTGAACGGCCGGACATACCGCAGTGCATGTGTCGCTAAACGCAGGTAGGATTATCCAATCACATTCAAAATAGCTTTGTTGTCGGAGAACGACATGGCGAAACAAATTAATTAGTTTACTTTAGCATTTATTCCAGTTTAGGTGACAAGCACATAAAACTGCTTACGATTCAACCTTATGCTGCTATGGCAACAATATACTGGTTTAATACCAATAAGCGCCACATTTTGTTTGGCAATGGTAGCGCACTTAGATAACTTACAGGCTAGATATGACTAAAATCATAAAGGTCTGTTTCTTACAAAGATGTTGGTAAGAAAAGTATAGTGGTTCAGTTCTGATACTGGCGTCTGTTCAATATTCAGAACAAGACAGCAAATAAAGATGTAGTAATAATCTTCCAAATTGTTATTAAGATTAAGAGTAAGTGACCTTATTTGTGTAACCTTACATTATTTGTCCTTATTTTTTAGTATAGATTATTGCCGAAAAGACTACCAATTGTTTGTATTCATATTATTTTAGGAAAGTTGAAGTTGAATGCAAGGGCAGATGTCCCTGTGGCCTAGACAGGAAGTGTTTATGTACAAAGGAATACAACCCAGTCTGTGGACTGGACGGTAAAACCTATGGAAACCCATGTACAGCTAAATGCGCGTGAGTATACCTAGATTCAGAATAACGTTAACTGATTGTTTATTTCGAAGTCTGCATATTATTAGACCTTAGGTGCACGTAATGAACCTTATAGTTGATAGGACATAAATCTAATAAACCAACCCAAACCAACGTTACGTCACTCACTCTATCAAAATAGATTTTTGGCAACAACACACTAAAATCGTAACACGAAATAGGAGGACAGCTAGAAACATGATATATTCATAATACAAGGTTTTCAAAATACTTCTTTCATTATCAGAAGATCCAAACTCATTGCGTGTTGTAATTGTTGTTATACTAGATTTTAATATTGTGTCCATGGATTGGGGCGAAATGGGGTTGTGGCGAGGAAATACTTCGGAAATATATTCCATGACAATTTTTAGAGAAGCTTAATTCTGTTAAAATGCTTCTAAATGATTGGTCTTTTAGAACTATTACATACATTCGAAAGTCACTGTTATAAAGTTAAGCTTTGCCCATTTTTTTCCATTTCTTTTTTATTTATTTGGGATAACAAGATAGATAATGTTAAACGTAAAGTCATGTATGGAGATTTCAATGATGGGAGCATACGTGTACATCATATGTCAACCTTTTGTTATGCTTTGAAAATGTTCTGGATTAAAAAATCGTAGACCCATTGAACTGTTCTGCGTGGAAGACATTAAGTGTAGACAGTATTAAACCATTTTGGGGAGCCAAGGTTTTGAGACTAAGAAAACAAGAGATTTAAGAAGTAAGTTAATATGTAAATCAGTTTTGGAAAGAAATATTTATGATGGGCAGAGTTAATGATGATCTCCCACTACTCCAGCCATGGTTTCATCAGAACCATTTTGGTTAAACAAACGTGTGAAAAAGGAATTGTTCATTAAGGATTTAGCAGAAATGATGTTTTCTTAACTTTTAAAAAATTATGTGAAAAACTTAATTTGACAACTAATCTTATCGAGTTATATTGAGTAATCAATTCAATACCACTTCAATGGAAGAATATAATGCTTAAACAGAATCCTAAAAATGAGTCGAAACAAAACATATTTATTAAATATTTACTACCTTTCCGGAGCAAAATTTAAAGGTTTCTTAAAAACATTAATAACAAAAGAAAATATATATCGATGGCTTAAGATGAGGTTACAACACCAAACATATGCAAGATTTCCTGTCTTATGTACGATAACAGTGGAGATTCATTTCGCTGTTTTGCCGTCTGGCGCAGTGATAGTCAACTACCGCGCGGCATTTAGGACGACGGCGGGAAACATAAAACGACCCGCGTTATGAAAATTAACATTTTATTTATTCTAATTAAACAGTTCTGAAGGTGATGATAAGAGTGCTAGTAAACGCATAGTTCATAACTTCTGCGACTCTACAAAATTATTGATCTCGTTTTACATTCATATTTTAAAAATTAAAAGCCGTTTCGGAAAGGTAGTGGCCCTTTAAATATCTGAAATGTATGATAAAGTCAAAAAGTATTTCTTATTATCATGTTAAAATTTATACTCGAACCTCCGTATAAAATTAAAAAATTCACGGCAAGGAACTTTGAATCTCAACATTCCAAAAGAAATTTGGCAGAAATTTTTTTCTCATACCTCAGAATGTCACAAATGATGCAAAACTCCAGAACTTTCATTTCAAATTTCTCCACAAAATAATATATACCAACACTAAAGTAATTTAAACTGAGAAACTCTCATGCACTTATTTTGGGAATGTTGACATTCACAGTCAATATAGTCATCTTTTATGTTTTTATTTAAGAAAAAGTATGATATAGAGACCCGACTATAATTAATGGTCTTTGGCATCGTAGGCATGTGTTTTGAGGACCAATTGATTTTTTTATGTTTACCATTGAAATATTATTTATACCATTGTAAATTGAAATAAAAAAAAATCCCTTCAGTTGAAGATTGGAAGTCTTCCCCTTTTTCTACAAAGAAATTGAAGATTTTGACTTGAATTCATATCTAATAAAGAAAAGAGAAAAAACAAGCTTTAAAGGGAAATTTGTAACCATATTTTTTATTTTATTTGATTATATTGCCATATGTAAAAGACCTCTTTAAAAGTTGTTATTAAGAAAAGATATATTTACAAACTTTGTAAATAGAAATTAAATTTAGGATGTATAATCATATGACCATATGCTGATGAATGTGACAACAAAAAGCTGAATAAAAATATTTGTTATATATTCGTTTCGGTTCGAATATGGCTTAAATCAAACTTTGTTTACTCTATATTGTTTCAGGAGAATAGACGTTGCATGTGAAGGGAAATGTCCTTGTAACCGCGACAGAAGATGCTTCTGTACGAAAGAGTACAACCCCGTATGTGGTGTCGATGGTAAAACTTACGGAAACCCGTGCACTGCCAGATGTGCGTAAGTACGCATAGACATAAAGCTAATTACTTTCACACTTAACTTAACAATCTATGGAGTGAAGTCAGGTGGAATAACCATACTACTTCATCGTACACTACTACGTATATTAGGTGGCGCATTGTAGGATAGCAAGAAACTACGTATATTAGGTGGCGCATTGTAGGATAGCAAGAAACTGTATTGAAAGACAAAACATTTACTGTTAATTGTGCTTGAAAGCTCGCAATAGATGTCTTCTGGCGAGACGCTTGGTTTTTACTATCTACAAACTTGCGATAGCCATTCATATACAATATCTTGTTCCATGAAGTAGTTTCTACCATTAAGGACATCAATTCACAGAAATCAACCTTGAAATAAACAGATATATGCTACGTAAGTTGGTAAATGCATTGCGAAGGCAGAACTCGAGTTCTTTTACTCAGCGTTCAGCATTAAGGAAGTGTGACGACTGGTTCGTTGTCAGTATAATTTGACCGGATGGGGTGTGTATAGCGCTATTAAAACGTCAATGGTTCCACTATACAAGAAGAGGGAACACCGTAGTCTACCAAAACACACAATACACACTTTACACACGCAACACACCGCATACGTAGGAGGCCGTCCTCAGGCAAACTTCTTTATTACCTATTTTAGGAAAGCAGACATTGGATGTAAAGGTAGATGTCCTTGTGGACTCGACAGAAAATGTCTCTGTACCAAAGAATACAACCCCATATGTGGAATAGATGGCAAAACTTATGGAAACCCATGTACTGCTAAATGCGCGTAAGTATCATCTAAATTTAAGTTATCCTTGTTTCACTCCAGCCTGCAACGATTGTTCTAATACAGTAGTATTAACGTTATTAATTATATTTATGTTTATATTGACTTGAACAATCAGAGTTACTTCCCTTTAGGGACATGGCTGAGGCGTGTAAGGGGGAGTGTCCATGCAACCAAACCACGCCCTGTATATGCACAATGGACTACACCCCCGTATGTGGCGTTGACGGGAAAACGTACGGAAACAAATGTGGAGCTAATTGCGCGTAAGTTTCTTTCTTTCGGATTGATATTTTCGAACAAAATTCTTTAAAGAAATCATTTTCATAATTAAGCTTCCATGGTAAAGACATCGTTACAGTTTCAAAGCCAAACTATATAAATAGTGTAATCTTTTTACAGACAAGTGAAAGTAGCATGTAATGGTGAATGCCCTTGTTCTCCACCTAAGCCTTGCATTTGTCCTTTGAACTTTGAACCTGTTTGTGGAGTTAACGCTCAAACCTACGGAAACGCATGTGGGGCGAAATGCGCGTAAGTGTGTGTGTGGTCAAGGTAAATAACGCATAATCGATGCAAAGGCTTATCCTTTCAAATCCATAAATATAATCATAATTATTCAATTTTAGAAAATAATGACAATTCATTTTTATATAACTCGAAAATACGTTAATAATCAGTTATAAATAACATAATGTTTGTAAAGTAACGATATCTTTTATTTGACATTTTTTTTATTGATGTCTCTATTGTATTTTGATACCTTTAGGGGCGTGACTGAGGCGTGTAAAGGGGAGTGCCCATGCAACCAAACCACGCCCTGTATATGTACCATGGACTACACCCCCGTATGTGGCGTTGACGGGAAAACGTACGGAAACAAATGCGGAGCTAATTGCGCGTAAGTGTAGATTTTAATTTACAGAGGACATACATAACCAAAGAGTAAAAAGACGTACCGTGCTTTCCATTTGCGGATTCGTTCCAGTTGTACTAAATAGATACAGCACCACCAAAGGGAATGCGTTTGAATTTTTCAATGATGGCGGCATCCATATGAAAGATACGCTTCGATCAGTGTTCGAAAATGAATATATAAGTAATACCTAAATAGTTTAGGCATACGTTGAAATAAATACTTCGTGTATTTCCATCGGATATTAATACTCTCTGTCTTGTTTTCAATACAGAAAAAAAAACGATGAAAAATGAAAAATCTCGAGTTCGCCATTTTGGATCCAAGTGGTACGCTTCTGAAATCGAACTACTTGTACTGGCTCAGATTTTCTTTGCTGGTCCAGCGCGTTCCATTACAACCGGTGTGAATATATAGATATAACACAAGGTTCATCAGTGATTTTGAGTGTTATGTACGCCCCTGGCACTTTATTCAACATCAACAGTGTCCATCGTTTTCGGCAATAATACCCGAATGTGACCTTACCAGTAAACAGTGTATTTATTGTTATAAGGGGCGTGGCTGAGGCGTGTAAGGGGGAGTGTCCATGTAAACAAGCCAATCGCTGTATATGTACCTCGGACTACACTCCAGTATGTGGTGTAGACGGGAAAACATATGGAAACAAGTGTGGAGCAGATTGCGCGTAAGTGTAGATTTTAATTTAGATCAGATGTTAAAAATTGCACAGGGATCAGAATTCATCCGTGAATTTCAGTACTAAAGTGTACTAACCCAAAAAGGCATTGAAAATAAGATTATGTAATTAATGTAATGTTGCAGTGTTATACAACCTGTGAAAGGTTTCATCATTTTATAATGCATACACCATATTTTTCCAACCTGAAATGAGATGTTTAGAAACATTAATTTAAATAATTAGTTAATCATTTTAGGGGCGTAGCGGAAGCGTGTAAAGGGAAGTGTCCATGTCCACAACCCAAGGCTTGTGTCTGTACATTTGACTACACTCCTGTATGTGGTGTTGATGGGAAAACCTATGGAAACAAGTGCGGAGCAGATTGTGCGTAAGTACATTTTTGGTTTCTTGAACAGACCTGGGTTTGAAGGATCTTATTTTCATTTGATTTTACAATTCGTAACTACTATATCATATGTGTATTCAAACTATAATGAATTTACTATACGGCTTCCTTACAGTTCCAAAGTTTTGTCGGGGTAGAAAATCACTTTTTATCCGTAGTTTAATTTCACATTTCCAGAAATATTAAAATTGCATGTAAAGGCGAATGTCCATGCGCTCCTGCAAAGATTTGCGCATGTCCAAGGGATTCTAAGCCAGTTTGTGGCGCCGATGAGAAGACCTACGGAAATGCATGTGCAGCGAAGTGCGCGTGAGTACCCTAATCATGTAATCCGCATGAAGTATTTTGAAACCTAGTAACTGCATAATTTCTATTTTGTTTCAATACTTGGAATTATTGAAATGCACATTTCATGTGGGTTTTTTTTTTACATCATGTTACTTCTAACATTCCGATTTTTTAATTGCTTATTACTACTTTTTTAAATAATAGCGGTAGTGTATTTTTAAACAAAAATATTTAAAGGATGTACAAGTATTTTACAATTTTAGTTTTATACTTTCTACCAATATTTTAGAAAGCAACCATATTTACATGTTGATATGAATGTATATGTATTTTAAATTAAGGTATTTTCTGTATTAAACTGTTGTCTTTGATAACTGTAAATATTGATGCAGGACCATATTGTAAATTAGACTTGTCTAAATATGTAACCCTGGTTAAATAAAAGATTTTATTATTTATTTATTATTATTTATTAGTGTACTACAGTAATTGTTTAGATATTCTTTGGTATTTTATTTTGTGTTTATTGATCAACCATATACTGTACATGTATATATTCAAGTATATCTGTCGTTTGTCCAAAAACAGGAATACTCAAGTGGCCTGTAAAGGAGAATGTCCTTGCAGCGAACCAACTAGGTGCGCATGTCCAAGAATATTGAGACCCGTATGTGGAAAGGATGGACAAACATACGCTAATAAATGTTTAGCGTCATGCAGGTTGGTGATAAATTATTTATATTTACTGATTCGGTAAAATGAATATGTGACTTTGAAGATTAGCTTTCTACTCCATTAAGTGTAAGCGTTTTAATATATTAATATATGGAAATATGCCTGTATAGAGAATGAAAATGAAGAGGAAGATATGCTCTTGAAACTATTGACTGTTCTCAATCAATGTGGGTAATGACATTAGCACTCACAGAGGTATAGAAACGAAAAAATATTCAATTTCACAAATCCGTTGATTTACAGTATATATGCAAATCTAAAATCATAAAAAATAGCTTGTATTCGTATAAAAAAAATCGCTGTTGAGAGTCTATTGTAAAGTGTTTGTAATGTGACATACAAAAACTACTTTTTCTACAAAGGAACGTAAAAACAGCTTGTCAAGGCAGATGTCCCTGTAACGAGACCGATAGATGCGTATGTTCAAAGAAACTAAAACCAGTATGTGGCCGCGACGGACAAACATATACAAATAGATGTGAGGCTTTGTGCAGGTGAGTTAAAAAAAAAGTTTTTTCGTCTTGGTGTTTAGTTGAATTTACAAAATATGGAATGTAGAGTACTAGAAATAACAATCCACGGTCAATAGATGACAATTGTCGGGTTTTGAGCTTTTGTAAGTCTAAGGATGTCTTCCCTTTTAACTACTCACCTACTACGTTTGATAATTTAAGAATTAAAAATTGTTGGAACGATTTAAAATATGTATAATTTGTATTAGAATAATCATTGTTTTTACGCAAGCGAAGCCAACCAGCGCCATAGGAAAAGAATCGCTATAATTTTCGCACTGATCCTCTCTGAGCAACTGTGGGATTTTCCATTTGATGTGCCCTTTTTAATAATAAGCTTTTCTTTGATCTTTTATGACAGCCAAACGAAAGTCAAATGTAAGGGGAAATGTCCTTGTGAACAACAAACGAAGCCTAAATGTGCTTGCCCAAGAATATATCGCCCAGTTTGCGGAGACAATGGAAACACGTATTCAAACTCATGTTTGGCGACATGCAGGTGAGTACTTTAATAGTCAGACTCCTAAAGCACGATGTTTTTTCACCAGCATTTTACAGCAGTAAATTGACATGATATTGGTCATGACAGGAAACTTGTCGACTTATCCGTGGTCTAGCGCTTAGACCAGTATTGATGATATATTATTACTTTGGCTTTATTATGTTAAAAAAATAAATATGTACAGATAAACTCTGATTTCTGACATTAGGACTACATGTATTTTGTTTAAATCATAATACCAATGCTGTATAATTACTATAAAACTATATCTTGAAGTTTTAATCAAACATTGCAGCCATGATTCTGGAAGTAGTTTTGCAAGTGGTAAATGTTTTTTGTTTAATTTCTTTCAAATATTTCAGAAATACAAGTGTCAAATGCAACGGACGTTGCCCCTGCAAAGAAAGAATGATATAAAGGAATAAGCAGAAACCTAAGTGGATCATAGATTTCCTGCTACATCTTGTATTGTACGCGACACAAATCATTTTCAAACATTTACCTGAAATGATAAAGCATTACCTACCCAGGACGTTTGGGTTAGACCCAGGGTCACTACCAACAACCACCAGTCTACACCACCCTTATCACGTGCTAAAACATTTTTTATTTGTTGAAATGTTTAAACAGCGTGCATTTAGCTTTCCAGGAATATATTCAAGAGATTACATTGGATAAAAATAACAAAATTACACGGATTTTGATCAAATATTGTATTTACACATAAAACATAACAAGAATCAGTACACGTGCATCAAACATTATATATATATATGTACACATAAACAGTATATGTGGGTAAATGTCTCTGTAGTGAATCAAGTTTATTTCTAAGAACGTGCATTATGAATCTTCCAGCCATTATTTCTATTTTTTTTTAATCTCATATAAAAACTCGTTGTTATCTATTAAATATTGTAAACATTTTAATTGTGCTATGATTTTTTCCCGAACAGCACTTTTAATTTGTTATTAATTTCTTATTTATATGTTGTGTTCTTTGGTGTTTAAAAAGAAAACATGTGTGTAGTCGAAATGATAAAACCCATATTGCTTTTGATTGATATTCATGATGTAATAAAAAATCGTAACAAAAAATGAAAACAAATGATTGACCGAATCATCTTATTACATTTAGATTACATTTTCTATATCATCGCTTTCTTTTCTTACTACATGAATGTAATACAAATAAGAAATAAAATATCAATAATGTAAAAGCATTTCATTTAGCAGCAATGGTTTTATTTACAACTAAAAAATTACACCGCATCCTCAGAAAGGACACTTATGCTCGTGTGAGAGGAAAGGTCGTACAAATGCACTTTGGAGTCATGAATATCTATACAAATTATTTGTTTTTGTTATCATCAATACTAGCATGACTTCCCTCTCTAAGCGTGACTGATTTAACCATGAAGGAAAAGCTTATGAATTATTATTTCTGCGTGTATTATTACGTATTGAAATACGAAAATGATATAAACAAGTATTAGTACATTGTGTATAACATATACGTGTCTATGCCTAGTTTTAATGATGTATTGTTTCAAATAATTTATAATTTAAGCTATTTCCTATTATATGTTTAATACTACTGTGTATTCTAAATCAGATTACACGAACATCGTTTTGGAGTTTAGAATATTCTTATTCGCTGTGTATCACATCATTCTCTATTTCGTGAACATTCATTTTCTTGTATCCATTCTATTACGAAGATAGTGCATGTTTATTAAATTACGAAGATAGTGCATGTTTATTAAATTACGATATCGTATTTGTTATTCATTGTATTTATATGTATAATTTGCAAACATACAAGACACAACTTTTTCATTTTGCGTCCTTAATATCAATTTATGTCGTACATAACATTTAAAGAACAAATACAATAAATTTCGTTTGTATTCTTATTTGTATTTTCATTTTGAAGGATTTAAGTTTAATTTTTGCCGACAAAAATAAGCTAACAGCTATATCTACAATGTACGTGTGAGTAAAAGCTTTCTTTAAATCCGTATTTTCACATTCGTGAATTCAAACAGTAATGCTACATAGTTTAACAAGATTAGACATAAGAGGAATTATACCCTTTCTCCCTTTAGTATATGATCTGTGTTTAGTGTCAGGATATGCAGACATAATCCTTGAATGATGCTTAAAATAAACCCTTTAAGATCCAATTTTTTATCACATAATTTTCTGATCATCATCCGAAAAATACTGAATGCAAATTGATGTAATCACTGATTCGATTCTCTCATTGCCATTATTTTCACTTCACTTCTGTCATATTTATTACCATTCGTTTGCAAATATTAGAATATAAGAAAACATAATAAACGTTTACATCTTCGTACATTTACGAGATACATACATTTAAATGTTAATGTCAAATAATTAGCAACTTCTGTATATATTTTGTGCAGCAACAACAACACAATAAATGCTACATTATATTATAACTCTCGAATGCAAATAAACAATTGGGGTTTGTTTTTATAGTTTGTAGATAAACGTCAAATACCATTGGACATTTATTGATAAAATCATAGATAAAATTTAGCAGAATCAATATGTATTACTTTCAAAAGTGCAGCAACAAATCTATATATCATCAGGTACTAAGAATATAATAATAATTATCAACTGGTATCAGTAATGTTACCATATAAAGTACACATTTATAAATAGATCAATTAAAATATGTGGTTAATACAAGTCCCCATATCAAAATACTCACTCTTCCCAACTCATAACCGAAACCAAACAATAAATGAGAACAAAACATTTGTGAATTTAAACTAGAAATATACATTACAAAAATATATTTTAAAGATGACGGTACCTATATTATTCTAAGCAAACAACCATGTTTGAGGGTACTTATCGTTATATAAGAAGTAATATGTTGACACATAAGTGGGGAGTGACTGTTAATAATATCAGAGACTTAAATACACATAAAAACAACAACAAACCCCTTTATAATTATGCAATTGAAACTTTAAGCACATCGTCGTTTAATGATGAAATTGATTATTAATCCAGAAAACGTAAGCAGGCTCTTTACTTTCCTTTTTTTACACATACAAAAAATATCCATATTTCCAAATTTGTATCCTGAAGGAAAGAATATGTATCCATGACCATGTCATCCCGACAATGTAATGTTAACTTGTGATGACGCCAAAATCTTGTTGGATATAGAGGAAATGTTGAACCTTCAGCTTTCAGAATTCAAAGTGTAAAATAATTTCTGGTCATATTTATATTAAAAATCCTTAACTTTCAAAAATCAATAATATCTGCCATGCTTTGAAAGAAATTAACTAACAACTAAGGTTTCTATGAATACGAGATCATATGTGGGGCAATGCAGTAGTTCTAACAATTTGGAGCAAAGGTACTATCGCATTCTCGATGCGATCTGCCACTCTTTCCAGACACAAAAGTACAATACTAGAAATTACATAATAAGGGTGGTCACATAGACATTACCAAAACGCACGTAGAATATAGATATACTAGGGACAATATCAAAATATCACTGGGTATTGCCTGGATGATATCTACGGTCGGTCGTTATTAAACGCGATCCCGACTGCTTGCGTAGTTAATGTAATAAAACATACTCGGATGATGTGTAATAGATTAGTGTTACATTACTTACATACGTAGACGCTCCGTGTAACAAATGTGTATTACACTGCGTTCCAAGCGAAAATGAATTTTCAGTCTTAGTTTTTACACAAAACTGGTCTCCATATTTACTATTTCAAGTAACTCGTATCACACAGTCCTACTTTTGTTACGATCCAGTGTCATCTGGAATGCAACCGTAAGACCCATATGAGATCATATAGATGTTATTCAATGACCAGTCAATATATAGTTCAGAAACACGCACTTGGTCCTTCCCTGGACTATAAAACAACATATAGATCTAAAGAAATATTTGGACAAACATTGTGTTTTAAAAATGTCATGAAAACATATAATATATACCTATATATATCATCACTATAGGTCATGCAACACTGTCATTCCGGGGTAATTATGTCCTTCAAATAACTCCTTAAAATCAATTTTATGTTTGATTTATCTTACTAGTTATACACGCCCTTTGTGTTATCAGAAACATCTGAATATATATCATGCATGCAATAAAAGAGTGGTCGTTGAATGTGTGCACTAGTCACTGTACCTCAGGGAGACAATAAAATGATATGGTTTACACGTATATACATTGACCCTTATGTCCTTGTCCTGAATAGAGAATAGGTCTCTATGTCGTTACAATTCTGTTGTCATGTTTGGATTATCGTATCCATTGAGGTTGCTATCTTTTTCGCCATTGTAGTTGTCTTCTTCTATCATCAGCTTGTCTTCCGGATCTAAAAATAGGATTGAAGACATCTTAATACTCTTTCAAACACATTCATGTCTTGTTTAAAATCAGAGTAGTTGTCTATCCTAGTGTGAGGAAGAACAAAGAGGATTACTTGAAAGTTTTGACACATTATTGCAAGCACTATAAATTCCGTTTTCTGGTAATATAAAGTCCTTATTTACTCTTGCATGAAAATTATATTCATAATAATACTCTATATAGTAGAGTCGACAATAAAATCCTCATAATTATAAAGCAAGTCATTTAAAGAATAAGATGTTAACACGGCTTATTAAACATCAACGCTCCTATAAACACAATTAAGTACCAATATACAATCCAACAGTAATAAAAAAGATAATTATAACAAAGAAAACTCTTTCAAACACACAAATATTTATCAAGCATTTAGTAAAATCTTTATATAATATATCAGGCTCTCTAAGCATGCAACATTTAAATACTCAACAATCAAGGTATGGTCAAAGCCAATTCGTCATCAAAAGTGAAGAGAAAATATCCAGTGACTTCGGCCATGTAGTATGTTTGCATATGTCAGTAGTGTATCTCGGTAATATTCACACATGCTATTTTATCACTTATTACTTTGAAGCCAATAGCTCGTCACACATTCTAGTTTATCAATTATTACTTTAGAAGCCCTTTTGCTAGTTAGACATGCTAGTTTATCACTTATTACTTTGAAGCCAATAGCTCGTCACACATTCTAGTTTATCAATTATTACTTTAGAAGCCCTTTTGCTAGTTAGACATGCTAGTTTATCACTTATTACTTTGAAGCCTATAGCTCGTCACACATGCTAGCTATCACTTATTACTTTTGAAGCCATATAGCTAGTCACAAATGCTAGCATATCACGGATAAAAGACTTACGACACGAATCTATCGAGCCGTTAGACGCACCAAAGAGATGTTCACTATACTCTTCCTCACTTGGCATTGCCAGCCCATTATAACTGCCGTGGTCGTCCGTCTTCTTCCGTTTGACCAACTCATTCAAACACTCGTGAATGAACAAATATTGCTCCTGAAACAGAACATTTTTGGCAATGGTACACGGTTATAGCATTGAAGTGCTTGGCAGGACAAAGAAATAGCAAAACCACATTAACAAATGCGTCGTGTAAGTTAAAACAAAGAATCAGGGTTGTTGTTTTTTTGGAGTTTTTTTATTTCTTTTTTTGGGGGGTTTACCTTATTTTAGGTTTTCAATTCTTGTAAGATACTGCTGTTTTGTTTGTCGAACTAATTCTGAAAATATGTTTATTCAGTTATCGATATTGAACCGTCTGGTGTTTGTATTATTTGAAATGCATGCAGGACATTTGACTGCGGGGAGTATACAATGTAAATGCAATCTAGGATGCGAAACATGTAACTAAAGGTCCCATTCATTCTCTATGAATTATCATAACACCTTGTGCTGTATTACAAATAAAGGCCCTGCTACCTCATTTTCTCGTGTTGTTTGCGTTGTCAGATATTTGGGACATAAAGCTCTGACAATAGTTTATCGCTATCTCCTAAAGTTCTGACTGGGAATCTAAAATGTCCTCAAATTGTGATTAGGAAATACTTTAGAAAAAATTGTAATGGTTTTAAGTGAAGAATGAAAAACTTGAAGAGAAAAGTCTACATACCCTTGCTTGCACTAGAGTAGTTCGATGTTGTCTAATTTTGAGTACATGTTGGAAAATATCGAACTCTTCTGACAGGTTGTGCGTCCTAATATATTCTGATAGGAAATCTACTGTAAGGTACGTCCCTGTCCTGCCAACTCCAGCACTGTAATAGAAAATGGGTTGATTCATTGAATGTTTACTTCATTGATTGCTTACTAGCAATATTGGATGTCCGAACGATAAATTAGTAATTTATTGCAAAAACTGATTACATATTGATTGCTTTCTGGATGGATGGATAGATGGATTGATTGATCGATCGATTGAATGATTGATTGATTTATTGATTGATTTCATTATTCTTCTATTTACTAATTCATTCATTATTATATCCATCTATTTTAACCATTCACTCATTATATATTGTTTGTTTGATTGATTTCAAAGGTAACACTATCACACTATCAACTTGAAAATTATGTCTTCTTTTTAAATAAGAAATCAGAAAAGCGGAAGTTGTTCTGCTTCATATCAGATCTTTATCAACAAAATATGCGTATCAGTAAATTAATGTTTACCTGCAGTGTACGATGATTGGTCCGACCAGGTCGTCGTGAATTTCATTTTTCACTTTGAACAAAAAACTAAGAAATGCGTTGCATTCCAGCTCAGCACTAAAGTCAGGCCATTCTAAAAAGTGGAAATGTTTTACAGATTTCTCCTGATCTCCCTGCAAGAAAATCGATTTCATGCTTACATAAACCAATCAAACGGTTATCATTTCATATTCATCAAAACAAAACTAAGGTAACTAAACCAATTTCAAAATGCTATAACTTGTATGTCTTCATACATTTTTGTTTATGGACAATCTACCTCACATCTTTTTTAACAACATCGTGACAAGATAGTGTTAATATGTCATCCTATTTGAAGTTTATATAAAAATGAAAACCAATAAACCTATTAAAGTTACACAATAGTAATAAAATAAATACTTTCTAACACATTATAGACATATCAAATGGTTTTGGTTGGCACACTCACTGATGATATGCTAAATTCTGAGTAGATATAGTCATCATTATTTTCGGAGGCTGTCCGTGTAACCTCAATCATTCCATAAACTTCGGGTTCGTCGATATTCTCCGGCCAGTATTGTTCACATTTCTGTAATTTATGAAGTTACAAGTTGATTAGTAACATGGTTTTGAAAACCTGACATTCGTACGCTTGTTTCAAATTATTTTATTAATAATGAAATAAAATCATGTGATTATCTTGTAGCCAAATATTAAAGCTAGTATGTCTTTCATCATGCAAACCCATCGCACATGTTATTTTACTTTATAATATCCTTTGACTATTTATAATTTACAGCAAGTCTGATACATTTTTAAAAAAAACCTGCATTGTATATATTTGTCATTACAATCCTCTTTGAGAACCCGTTTATTTGCTAGTCTGTTTATATGTCTATGTTTGATTTCTATGATATAAATAATTTCACAACGTAATCAAGTAACCCAGGAATATCCCTCATTCGTAATGCACATACCACAGTCTCGCCCTCTTTGCATCTGGTAAGCATGACGATTATCGGTACATCCTGCTCCCAGACCATCTGCCAAAAGTCTACGATGGTACCCGGAAGAGGTCCCTGACAAGCTATATATTCTCTTTCAAACTTGTAACCCTGTAAGGAATATATAGGCAGGTCTAAGTACACACATGAAACTTCTACACATCACTATCAGCGAATTGAACCCCAATGGAATGATAAAAAATTGAATCATAAATCAATATTAACGTAAGAGTAGAATTAGCTTACCTATTGCATACTTAACGGGCAGTCTATTATCACGTGACAATGGCATCATAATGCACCAGACATGTAAAATCTGTATCAGCACATTTAATACTAACTGACCAATAAGGGATAGTTTTTCCTTCTTAATCTGATAACTAATTATATAAGTTTGTTAATTATCTGCATTTCTTCTTCCGTCCACCTTGGCAACATCAAGCACCAACACACATACATACTTACCGGGATATAGTTTGCATTGATATAATCATTTCCACCACCATATAGCTTCACCCTGGACCGATCAACTGTAACATATTAAACATTTACCACATGCTGTTGTCAGGACGTAGGACTATTTAAAGTTGGTATGTTTTCCGTTCCAAACCGTATTTTAAGTATATTGAAATGTAAAACGTAAAACGACCGTGATGATTTTATAGAATCCCAAAAGTTATTAGCTTACCGTTAATTATACAATTGCATGACATCCAGGACAATTATAAACAGATGAATTAAATGTTAATTTCAATAACGTGGGTCGTCTTATGTTTCCCGGCGTCGTCCTAATTACCGCGCAATAGTTGACTATCACTACGCGGAAGGCAATTAAACATCGAACTTAACCTCCACTGATAATGTAGATTTACACTGGAAATCATACATTTGACAATTGTTATAACCTCATCTAATACCATCTAAATTCTAGCTATAATTATTATTAATTTACTGTATTTGTTTTCTTTCGGAAATGTTTGTGGCCCTTTAATAGATTAAAAATAAAATGTTTGTATTCTTATGCACAAACTTCTCAACGTCTTTAATTTACCCACAATATTACGATGCCACAGATAACTTTTGATTAGTGCGAAACAGACATAGCCAACGAAGATAAGTGGTATCATCGGTATGATAGTGAAGCCACAAAGTAAAATTTATTTCAGAAAACTTTTCCAACAGCTTAACAAGATTGTCTACAGTATAACCAATAGTTACTTACAAGGAAGAATATTGTTATACCGATTCTTGGGGACGTTGACTGCCAGTTTGGCTACTTCTTTCGGAAACTCAGGGCTCAGTGCATTCAAGTCCTATTTTAACAAAACAATTGGAATGTATTGGAATTTAACGATGTTTCTGGTGTAACTAGGGACAAAACGATGAAAGAATCTACAGCATATTGTGTCTACATGTTTTAAGTTTTGAAATATCATAAATATTTGGCAGGATAATGAACAAAACCATCCATGCATCAAAACAGCGATCACCTTCATTGGGGTGTACCAGAAATACGTATTTGAAGAACGTAGATAACAATAAACTTTTTGCATATTTCATTGAAATGTATCCATTTTCATGCAGAAAGAAATAAACCTACTTTCCACTCCAAAAGAGACAGCCGCCCACTGTCCTTTTTCAATCTATCAAGCACTTGTTTTATGTTTCCCAGCACAAATGGCCTATGAAAAAAATATATGTTTACATATGCACTGAATAAAATGCATTAAAACTTTCTTTCAAAATGTATTGCAATATTCCGATGGATAGCAATGTAAATAAAATAATGGATTGGTCAGCTATTACTCTATGAAGGGTTTAAACCGCTCTGATTGTTGTTGGTTTTTTATTTGAAATAAGCTGCTGTCATTTAGTAGTAATTGTTTGATGAATGTAATCTGAACCAGCCAATTTGTTATTTATCAGCTCAATACTACCAACAACTTGAATTCAATGATGACGCAAACCGCGTAAATATATAAGCAATAAACTGTTACCAGATTTGACATACAGTTGATATGAAACCCATTTTTGCGCCATGAATATACATTTTTCTGACGAATGGACTTAATATCAACTGATCATCAAAATTCAAAACTATACGCGTATATCTTTTAAATTTCCCGCTTGCGCTTGTTCAATAAACGGAACAGCTATTACAACAGCTTCTGAATACAGTACCCCCCCCCCCCCCAAAAAAAAAAAAAATAAACGTTTTTAAACACGCGAACAAATGAAATCTATGCGATGATATTTTACATGATATTTCGTCAACACGATAACACTATTGGAATTTAAAGATCTCATAATTTTAAAACCACTCTCTAAATTATTTCACCGGTATGTATAGGCGTAGCATTGTATACATTATCAGTGACACGACGGAAACGTTAATATTCATACGCTTTACTAAATGGGAGTTCATAGTCTGATATATTCCCATCTGGTTTATCATAGATTAAACGGGAAATTCAAAGTAGAATGGAAATATAGTAAAATGAATCCAAAGAAAGTCAATATCAAATCTAACAGCTGTCTAACTTTGTATATTAATGAAGCTACTAACCGTTCCCGGGTAATGTGGCGACTTGGTGTTGAGGATATCCCCCTGAGCATAACAGGACGATCATTTTTCAGACACGGACTGCAAGAGAAATGTTTTAAAACTTATGAATGTAGTGTTTTCGTATTCGAATGGTATAATCATAGCACCAGAAGTGCCAAAACGAAGACAATTCACTCATCTTCTTTCATAGATTTAAAACTAAGATACAAATCAATGCGATAATAGAAAGGAAACATATCCTTGTTTGAGAATAGCTTCAATGTAAAAGATTATATGTCTTTATGGAAATGATCGCATTTAGTGGTTACCTAGGTAATAAGGATTTCAGGGCAGGGACGAGGGATATATGTTAGAGCAATATAATTTTTCATCCCCTTGTGGGCGAGACAGAAAGGAGAATCTCAACCCGAGGGGTTAGATTTTTAAGGGGTAAGGGAAAATAATTTCTGCATCTACAAAACCAAGCATGTCTCAATGACATGCACTGAGGCTGACCAGGGTCCACTTACATCATATCCGACCTGTAGAGTACCACAAAGAGAGCTGTTACCGCTACTAGGCAAACAATCACTAAAATAACCACAAGGGCAATCATACCGCCGGACGGGCCAGCTGTAATATTAAAAAAACAGTTTTAACTCACCACAACATAAGCATTTCTAAACTGACTAGAATCCCTCATTTATAAACAAATATTTAAAAAAAACTTAATAAAACATTGTTTAAATAAAATATCGTTTAGAATTAAAGAATGTGTTCTATTTCCTGCTCCGTTTGCTACCTTGGGTTTAATCGGCCTCATAACATAATGGACCAACAATCGCTCACCTAAAAAAAATAAGAAATATCACAAAATTCCGCCGTTCCATTTAATATCAGGGGTGTTTTATTAGTTAGTTTAACGTCCTGTTAACAGCCAGGGTCATAACATAACATAATAACATACGGATGCTACCATTCAAATATGAGTGATATTCATTGCTTACCACAATTTAAACAAACGGACCACTTTGATCTCTGCTCTTCAAACACCAGCTGGTTTGAAAAAACGATCTAAATAATTTTGAATTTCAGCTTGCTTCCAGCCATATATGATTATCATGAATGTTTATTTTCACATAGGGCATCTATATGAATATTGTCAAATTGATCCCTTTTGGTCCTGCCCTTGAGGCCCGAACCATTTGACGATTTTAAATCAACGCCCATAGATATTGACACCTCGACCCTCAGGCCCCATAGATCCAGCCCAGTTATTTGTACGGTCTACATCATTACCACATACAGATACTTCTTATGCAATTTGAGTGATATATCTTGCTCAGTTTATAAGGAAACAGCCAAATTGACCCCTTTTGGCACTGATCCTAAGGTCATCGACGGGTCAGTCGGATCATTTGTGCAATTCTTGAGTCCCTACCCATGAGTTAACGTCCGACTAGCGTAAAGTCGATTGTTGACGGGACGGACAACAGACGCTGGACGCCACAGTATGGCATAAATCCTTTGGACCAGATGAGAAAATAAAACCATATTATCCATGGAACTGAATTATAGCATTCTTTAACGAATAACGATAGATAAAAGTTACAGTTAAATTTTCGCATTCATAACAAGTTCAATAAAAAAATTCTCTAAGTTATCCAATCAGGTGACTATATGTGTCAATTATTGATTTGACATCATTTCCTTTTTTTGGTAAGGGAATGTGTCAACCTGTTTATCTTTTTGAAGAGTAACCTTTTAAATAATGTCACCGTCTTGATAAAAATATTAATCTGTTTCAACTTATTGTTTTATCTTTGTACATTTCAATGATCCATATACTTACGGGAACATGCCGGTATATACATCGTAATAATAGATGTAGTCGATGTTTTATATCCGCTATTGATAGTTGTTACCTATAATTAAAACAAAATAGAAACACTCGTAGGATACAGAGAGGATTTTAGATGGATGTGATATGAAAATCATTAAACGAAATTTAAGTATTTATAAAAAGATTTACTTCATCTTTTGTTTCTATAGAAGAGTAGCCAACTCAGTGTCAGATTTTATATTTCCATCTACCAAAATAATCGCGCGACGTCATATTTTGATTACGAAGTCTATTATCTGTGGTGTCACAAAAGTCTTATGACGAGTGTGTCTTACATACGATATGTATGAAATGGCCATGTGATATGGCCATCATGCATGTGATATTCATTGTATTTACATACAGTAAGTTTGCAATAGAAAGTCCTTTTATGCTGCCTTGTCTACCGTTTGAGGACACATTGATTACCAACACAATTCCATTACCATTCCTAAAATAATGATAGCCTTGTTATCCCTTTTCTCGTAGAGACGATTATCATATCGTAGAGAAAACTGAATAACAATTGACTGAGTAGTGTCAGAGATATCATTTAATTATTGGTTTGTTATAAATACATTATCTTTCTTCGTGATACAAAAGATCCATCACGGTATAAATATATCCCTATAATCTCTTCGTTTTTATGTACGATGTCAGCCATTACTGAAGCCTACTAATAAATTTGTATAAATATCAAATTTGTAATTAATGTTTGTTGCAAAATAAGTAACCAACCATTAATTGGAAATAATTCGAAGACAGATATAAGAAGTTTTAATGACATATTACATGGTTCTTGATAGGTATCAACGTATAGGAAAAATAGCTTATACGAACCACACACAAATCATAAACAAATGTTGAAAAGTAATTCTCTCAAAAGAAATTTGAGTCAAATACGTTGAAACCCATTGATAAGAGAAGACAAAGCATGTACATGTATATTACATTTAGTTGCCATATAGGATCACCCAATAGGTTGTGGACGGTAAACAAAGCATTAAAGATAATTAACCATGACTGGCGGATATGATACTTACCCGTACGTCGAAACGTTTTTGTATGCTTGATGCTTTCTCAAACAAAACCTTGTATTCGTTACTAGTATCTTTATATCCTGTGTATATGTTCGGTGTGGTCCTCTGTAAACAGAAATATGTTTATATAATTTAATCTGGCATGTAACGATTAGATTGATTATAATAAGGGTAAACTTAAATAGATTGTTTACCATTTATGAAACTAAATTTATGTAAATCCTTAGACAATTCAATAAATTACTTAAAATGATAATTTGCCAATAAGCAAAAACGTATCTTTACTCGGCATTTTCAAATTACTGTATAAGATTACTGACAAAGCCATCTTGGCAAAATCTTTTCTTTCTGTCTATTTTGGCTCTAAAGCTATCGCTTATTAAATGTAAGTCATACATTGTAAATAAAGACATATAATAAATTTTATGAAAACGTACAAGGCATACAAGGCAAGGTATTGATTAGAACTTCAAAGAATTACCCCTGGAAACTTACTGCAGAAGACGACCATGTTGAATAGATTCTATATTTGGTTATATTTCCGTTCCTATTGTCTAGAGCTGGCTCTGTCCACTTAACACCATAGATATCCTCTGTGCAATCATCTCCAATAGTTTTATATACAGCCAGATTCCGAACTGGGCCAGGAACTGGTTGGAATATAACGAAACGGGGATAATTTCAGCAAGAACGTGCATAGTTTGGTTATGGATATCTCCCCAGCTTGAACGGGAGATAGATATTTATCCTATCTCATACAAGAATGTTGTATTCCTATTGCTTAAAATGACGTCACATGATACCCAATATATGGTCGTATTAGGTTAGAAGATATCTTATTGGGGTTGGATGGATAATGGAGTTATCTTTCTTTCTTGTTTTGGGGACCCTGGGGTCGAATCACCGAACCATATTGTCTTCACACAGGAGGGCTTTCGCTAAGCATACATAACTATGCAATGGATATATTGTGATTTGATGTCTAACCGGGAACACGACAGATTGGTTTCTACTTGTAATCGATTACAATAAACTTAGTCTGCTATTAGTTTAACGTCCTAATAGAGATCTCCCATTTTTGCCCGACACGGAGTACGGACACCGCTACCGACACGGAAATTCGAGGGTTGTCGCAAAAAAACAAATTCAACAAATTAAACTCACCTTACTGTTTTATGTTCATCCGATGTTTATCCGAACATATATGTATATAGAATAGAATAATGATTACAATTTAATTCAGATAACTCAATCAGGTACTACTCAGGCAAAAATTTCCGTGATTTTACTTATTTTTACAATTAAAAAATCGAGTTGCGGCGCATTGATATCTTATCCTATAATTCAGTTTGGCCAAGAACTGTGCCGCTTTGAAAATTCTTCGCGAAAATGTTCTACGACCCACATTATGAAAATTAATATTTTGTTTATTTTGATTAGATTTTTCAATAGACGATGATGTGGGGGGCTATTTTTTTATTGATATGAAATGAAGGCGGAAGCGAAGAACGCGACGTTGTGGAACAACTTTGTCATCCAGCTGTTCCATTAATCTCGTTTCAGTTTCAATCTAGCTCGTGTATGTATATCTTCCGTGGAGCGCGTTAGCCTAACGCGCTCCACAGGATATGTAAATAGCTTCTGCTATTCATAGCCGCTATGAAAATTAGAAAAATGCATTCAATCTCTATATAAATATCATATGTGAATACATACGTCCTTGTTTCGTCGTAATTATCGAAGACGACATTGACCTGGCAGATTCAGTATTTATTTTAGCAATGACAACAAAGCTGTATCTCCAAAATGCCTTCAGGCCATTAACCCGACAGCCTGAAAATAACATTTGAAACTAATTATTTTTTTTATAAAAAACACTAATATAACTTTCAATGGACTCTCACACTTGAAACGTCCTGATCATCAAATTAAATTGAAAGATGCAAAGGTGTAATATAGAGTGAAAGTATATGTAACCTTATAAGCACATGAAAATTCGTTAAAAGAATGGAAAATGACTAAAAACAGATAAAACATAATTATAAATAAATTATGAAATGTAAATCGTGATTTTATTTCATCAAAAGCAGATAAGCTTCAAACACAACTATAAGCCAATCGCTAACTAATACCCCCACTACATTTGTGACCATATTTTTGAAAGCAGGGTAACCAATTGTCTAGGCATGGCAGCCATTATTAAAGCATGTAATGTGTAAAATTATAGAATTCAATATCTGACCAAGATTGAATGAAATTAATGGAAAAGCCCATGAGATATTAATCATTTTACAAAACCCTTGTAGAGTGACCTGGTTATCACAACAACTAGAATTGTTGTAATATATAGGCTTCTTGCACATTTTCTCATGGTCCCCATGAATGAATCGATGAACAAATACGTACTCCTTTTATCTTTATCAGTCGTCATGACATTGTTACAGAACACATTAGTTTTTTGTGACCCTTGCCGCACGTGGTCCGTTATCTCCACTTTGAAGTATGTAGGGCCTGTTAACACCTTGTATATCCAACTAACAGTCACTCTGTCATTCTGAATATCTCCAACGGATACGTTGAGAGGAACATGGGGTGCTGCAATGAATGTATCTCTTAACGCAAACATCTTGGATTTACCTTTAGGGTGGTTTGTTATGACAGTGGTTATAGTCTTTTTCCTAAAAGGAGTCCCAATGCCAGCAGGTAAATTTACTTGTGAAAGTTACCTGTGTTGATACTTATCTAAATGTATATTGATTAATCATTATTTCAATAAGTGTTCAGTTTTAACTTCAGATACATAATATATGTTTCTTAGTTAAAATCTATGAAAATATAACAATAGAATCTATGAATGAAATTAAATTAAATTCACTTTCCCATTCAGTAATATCAAAGAAAAAAAATCCAAAAATAAATTATCTTATTTCAACTTAGTGTTACACCAATTCGATTAAATTTTTAAATAATATAAGACTTTTGCCTGTTAATGTAAATGTCTGTCATTATAGTAAAGGAACACCCAATAGTTAATCTGTTGTCCGTTACACCGCAGTAAAATGATATATTTTTGTGCATGTTAGAAATAACATATAAATTTCTCTCCTATGGTTGATTTTCGGTCAAACATTGTTGCTAGATACAAATTGGTATATGTACTATAATCTTTAAACAGAAAAAATTAGAAAACTGTTAATTTGGTATTCTTAGCACTAAAAGTTTGCAACATTTTGAGAATTACAAAACCACCAACAAATGGACTTGAAATAATTTTGCCAGTATTGCAACATTATATTAACATCTATAATGTGTATTAAAATGAATATGCATGGTTAAGACCCAAAGTAACAGTCCTCAATCTCATTTCATTTAGTATTTTTACATTATTAAGTGACTTCTACAAATATTTTGTATCTAAAATATATATAGAGCATTAAAAAACAATGATATATTATTACCAATGTTTATAAAACATCATATATGTGTGTTTGTGTCGGCTTCAATAGATTACCAACTTAAACTATAATCAACAGGTCAAAATTTCCGACAAAATTAATTTAAACTTTTATGATATAGTTTTTTACCACTCATTTTCTAACCAAATACTGAACGGTGTACGTCTATGCGTTAACAGAAATCAAATATGCACGGTCACAAGAAATGAAAGTTGGCTAAGAATGTAGCCCTGGAAAACTCCTGTCTATACATTGATCGAGAAACCTGTTTTTCTGATAAAATTGAGATATGATTTGTAAAAAAAAATATTAAAAATGAACACTTATTGAAATAAAAATCAATCAATATACATTTAGATAAGTATCAACACAGGTAACTTTTACAGGTAAATTTACCTGTTGGCATTGGGTCTGCTTTTAGGAAAAAGACTATAACCACTGTCACAACAAACTACAAATATAAAGACAGCTTATATGAAACAGTATATAATTGCCTTCCTATTGTTTCCTAAACAACACCAACCTATTGTTGATAAATATGTTGGCGTTCAGAGAACACCCCGCTGCAATTGAGTGAAATACATTTAAAGTTTAAATAAAAAACAAACATAGTATACGATCGACGAATTGTCATGTGTATCTATGAAATACGAGATCAGACGAATTAGTATTTTTCTTCAGTAATAAAAGTTACTTACTTTACACTATTACAATTATTGAAAAGTTTGAGCTTCTAATTTTACTTCTGATTAAAAGTATTTAAACTAGTTAATTGTATCAAAAAAAACCACGGCATGATGTCCGATATGAAATGAGGAGTTCATTGGGAAGACAACAAAAGCAAATCGAATTATCTATCCGTATTTTGTTGTTATGACATATATATATAAATAAAAGAATAGATATAATTTTTGTCCAAATGATGTATATAATATATATTGCGTTTGCTCTGTCAGCCATGGGGCATCTCAAATGATCGATTCAAAAGATCTTGGTGGCAGTTTTCTATAATTCCTAATACATATCTTCACATCATTAAAGAGCGAAATAAAAATGAGAATGCTCTGATGTAGTTTATGAGTTAAATATTTTGACATCCTTCTTGGGGCGTTACATTATTTCAAAAGAACATCGCCATTTTATTACCTTAAAAAATTGAATTTGAAAAAAATTGACATTGAATTGAATATTGTATTGTGAAAGGCATGATTATTTAGTTAAATTTTATGTTATCGTTATAATAACAATATACCTCCTGATTGTGTCATTAAGTCTTTGTTAACAGGTTCGCCAGACCCAACGGAGTTATATGCCTTCAGCACCAGTCTGTAGTCAGTATATGGTTGTAAATCAGCAATGTTGAAAGCAAGAGAACCATTACCGATCCTAGTGGTGCAAGTACAGTTCATAAGCGTCCCTTGTGGGTTCTATCAGTAAGTAAAACAGAAAACTCAAAAACACCATCATTATGTTTGTCGCCTTATATTTTATAGGCATAGCTTTTATATGTAAAAACAACAAAATCTGTTAGATATTACTTTGTGATAAAAACTACAGATCAATAATACTTCTTCCGTAGTATTTTTATTAGCGTAAAAAGCTTATACAATAACATCAAACAGTGAAATATGAAATCGCTGTCAATCGGTATGGGTAGTTTTATTTTTTTAACCGAAGACATTTATAAAAATGGAGTTCTCGTAAAATCTATTTTTCAAATCAAACTCCCTGTTTTCATTTTACCATTATAAGCATAAGACCGGAATCAAAAGATTTTCGCAAAAATATTCGCTTTCATTAAAGATAACTTCAGCATAGCTCCATGTCGTTTCAATGCTTAAAATCAATTTTAAACTTTTATTGACAAAAGAGAAGTTAATGGAATCAGATACCTAACATTGCCTATATGGATATTCGCCCTACAGAACAATACAATTTTATTCGTGAACAGTAACACGCAAAACCAAAACAGTTATCGACATCTAATTTCAGGAGATAACTCCGATATGATTATTATTTTAATAAAACATGTATCATTATATTATAACAACTAAATTTGTTTAATAGTAAATCTTCTTTGTTAGTATGTAGTGTATTTAGGACTCCTTACACGCACAGAGTGTGTTTAATTCCTTATATCGATAATGTATTATTACTATTGATCGTCCTGATATATATTTAATATAACACTACTTTATTTACACTACATATAAAGTTACTTGGTTAAATTTATTAGCTCCCTACTTTTTTCCAAAAGCCTCGCTTAGCTGTATGTAAGTCTTTCGAAATAACACACCCCTGGAAGCTAGCACACAACCGCACTCGGGTATTTCATCGAACCAATCAGATTTGAGGTAGGCGGGACTTGTTTTCAATCATGCTATCAGTTGCCAGGAGGCGTACAAATTGGTTTGAGCTAGATTCCGATCACGCCATCTCCGTTGACGTAATCAAACGACGTTAGTATCGGTGGGAAACTGTTACCGAACACGGCGTCAGGATCATCTTGTAAGTTAGAGGTTTGTGAAAAATGTAATGGGGTCGGAGAACAGTACATTTCATATGTACATGTACGTACAGTTGTAATGAAGGCTTCCTGTAACTGGTTAACGTCTCGGAATTTCAACAATACATGTTTACAATTTCAGTATTATGCTTATTGGTAGTAAACGTTGAAATAATGATAAATCATAGCGGAATCAAATTTAACCTGCGGGTTTAATAGAAGCAAAACAAAACGGACTTGAAATCACAATGGTCATCTCGGAATAATTTGAAATGTTTGAAGCTAAAAGTATGCATATGTAGATCTATTAGAATGTAAAATGCTGCCTTTTCAATTCCTATTGAATTAGGAGGGCGTACGCGACCTTGACATAGCGTATGAGACAAATACATCTTTTAGTCTAATCATAGCTTTTGTAGGTATCGGTATAATAAAACATTTAAAGTAGGTGATTGAAGGAAATAAAAAATGCTGCCTTGGGAAATAGACAAGTCTCGGGAAACCAAAAACTTGCTATATCCCTCAACTCAATACTTTAAACTGTATAAGATCTATACATGTATACCTCATTTTTTCCTTTAGTGATTCTAAGATTAAATATGTAAACATATTCTATTTACAATACCTAAGCCATTGCAGTGAACTCCTGCATATTTTAGGAAACACAGACAAAAATCTAGGTGATTCCGAAAACTATCTCGATCTTTCTTGAATCAATTATCAATATGATTTCTCTGCGCTTCGTGAGTCTTACCTGAGGAAAGAATGGCGTTACACTAGCGCATGTGAAATTGGTTGTCAAGCTCAGAACCTGAACGTGACATGATGCGGTGCGATTGGATGATATGCTGATGACGTAGCCAGTGAGTTCGCCATTTGGTTTCAGCGGACGATCAAACTGTACAGAGACGGATGTGTTTCTGGCATTCATTACAACGTTCTGTACCTTCCCGGGAGCTTGAAAAATTAATACAAATTACAAATTGAACAAAACATGACCAGTGTTTGATAATAGAAAGCATTGTTAATATTTCAAGACAAAAATAAACTTACTGGTGGGAAAATGAAATAAAACATAAATACGAAATAAAAATAAAATAAGAGTAACATTTATGTCCTAATTTTCCTACAACAAACTAAAAGGTAAATCATATATGTTACCTAATACTTTTGTTATACCAGTTATCTTAGCCGTTCTTAAAAAAATTAGGAAATGAAGATTATTATTTTTATTATTATTATTACAAGCTTACCGATACTTACATTATATATATAATTGGCTTCTTAGGTAAAATATGTGTTTTCGTTTAAATATCACATACAGTGTATATAACAATAATGACAATAAAAAAGCTAATCGAATTTTATAACATATATATAATATATATAATTCATTTTTCACAAAAAATAATACGGGCATCCACTTGAAACATCATGATATACACGTGCATATCAAAAGGTCTCCAATACTTTCAAATGACATACGTATCAAATTACTTGTAAACGTTTCTGTCATAATTTGCGTGCCCCTGTGTTTTGGCTGAGGTGATCAAGATTGAATTTTACGGTCTCGGAATAGCAGTTGAGACTGCTTGTTTTACACATGTTCAAAGAAATTTATAGTAACAAGGCCCTGTGGGTAGGCCTAACGTTATACAATGCACAGTCGATGTCGGGAACAGATCCGATTTGATGCATTCAACTCAAATACATATATAAAAAATGAATGCTATTGCCGAGACCTTTTGGACTAGAGATAGTCTGAAGTCAAGTCTTCAAAGATCCCTTTTTTAATGAATAGCAAAAAAAAACCAAAAAATCACGATAGCTGCTTGCAACCAAGTGGTACCGCGGTTTCATCGGTTTTCGACGGCGAAAGACCAAAATAGATTTTTTACACACAATGTCAAACATATTCAATTCAAATCATTAATTATATGTTTCAGAAGCATGTTAATGATGTTTTTGTGCAATATTTCTTGAATTTCATCTACTAAACGAAACATTGTATCCACAAACGCTGTAAGATTTACATTGTAGCCTACGTAGGCCTACTGTTTCTTTTTGTCAAAGTGACGTTTAAATAATGAAATGTTTCAAGATAAAGTAACACTATTATTTTAAACTATGTTAAGCTGTATATGAGTGCACATTGTCACCATAATACCACAAATGAATGCTTATTCAATCCTTCAAAACCTCAGCTTGCAAGGTCGAATCACCCGGGCTCATAAAGGGCTAAAAAGTGACGTCATTGGAATGTTCGGGATCAAATCGTCAAATTTAGAAATGGCAATCAGAATAAAGAAATTAATAATTTATTTACTCACATCGCAATATTTTCATATCGCTACTGTTACAGGAAATTTTAATTACCTGGTATCGAGTTCTATGCCTGATTAATCTCGATATTAGTACTGAAAATATCTGGTTTATTGATATTGTTCCGCTACTTTTGTTGAGTTTGAATTCGCAAATTCGAAGGGCGTCAGAACGCTTGTTTTCAACCGGAATCAACACCGTAGAGATAAAGACCTTCCAAGTGAATTTTTGCATCGGGGGAACAGGGTCATAAAAAGTTGATTTTCTCAAAAAGTGAGAAAAATAAAATACATTAATTTTGCTGTAACACTATAAAAATCATTCTGATTTCGGAACAGTTGGAATCATGAAGATACCTCTAACAGTATTTTTATTATTATTAGTATATATTATGTAAGTTAATTATTTTTGTAGAACTGAACTTCTAAGGACTTCCCTTCATTATTATTTATATTGTTAATCTATAAGGTCATTTGAATATTGTGTTATATCGATGAACTTACCAGATTCCGCTGTTGTAAACATCAGAGCGAAGTGGGTTTCGCTAACAAAGTTATGATTTCTGGAAAATATCCACACTTTGTACATGGTACCTGCAAAGAAGACCATTCGGGCAATTAGGTATCGCGATAATTAACAGCCGCGACAATGATTAGGCTTAGATAAATCAGAGTCATTTAACTCTTAATTAACTTTAAGTGCCGTGAACAATCCTTACACATTAAAACGCGAAATTAGTCACCGCGACAATAAGTTGGTAGTATAATGTATCTACTTCAAACCCAAAAGCAGTATCATACACATCCTTGTCTTTGTTTTTATACTAGGTGTCCTGTAATATAATTTTTGTCATGTTGCCAGGCTGCTTGATAGTAACGCACATGTCTCTTACCAAGACAACCGATTAGGTATTTCTCTAATAGACATAAATCTATATTTGACACACTTCCGAATCACTTGGGCTTTCCTGGATACTCAAGTTTTCTCTCAGACATCCAGCAAACACGATTTACGGATTTAATTAGTTTATATAATTTGTATAATTTGTAAGTGTCGGTTAAATTACAATTTGATGTAAAACAAAGGAAGTTTATTCGCATAATATTATATTATACCATCACTATATTAAAACAACAAAGTCAAGCAAGTATTTCTATGTTATGTATTGTCTGACCTACCCGGAATGAGGTTATCGATCAGGTTTCCATTTATAGTGTCTGTGGCATATGGTTTGAACTCATCATCAGGATACGTTCTGAACGATGAGTTATATCTATATTCCAAGGTCTGGCATTCAATAACTGGGGCAATGGAAAGACGAACACTTGTGGTTTGAATTGGCTGTATGATAGTAACATTTTCAGGAGCGTCTGGTACTGTAAATAGAACCATATTCAGTCATGATTTGTGAGGGGAATATATTGTATTAAAGGAGTAAAAAATGTTAAACATATATTGCTGAATCTAAAAGCATACACATCTCACCAAACACAATGATAAAAAATAGAAAGTCAAAATAGCATGAGAATATGAACGAAAAAGTGGCTTAGCAATAATATCTTTAATTTTTTTTTAAACATTACTGCATGTGCATAATTTATTTTTGCACTATTGCAACAACAAGTGTGAAAAGCCAGTAAAGGCATCGACCTCCTGGACTGAATAATCACATGCAGTTTGTGCGATTAAACTATTTTTCATCAATTCTGTTAATGTTTTATCTAAAAACAAGTTAATCGTTAAACATATTGAATTATCTACGGAAATGAAAAAATCCTTGGCCAGTATTTCACCTGTGTCTACAGTAGTAAAATTTCCAAATGTTCGAGGATAGCTGCTAATGTTTCCGCTAATTGCTGTTATTTCCACACGATATTTGCGTCCATGCAGCAGACCGGTCACAAAAACGCTGGTTGTGTTGGACACGTATTCCACACCCAACGCTCCGACTGGACAAAGCGGTGTCATGGATATCCGGTACTTATCCACAAATCCTCGAGATCTAATCCACTGGATTGTTGTATTCGGAGCATTGTATCCTCTCACGGGAATATATAGGGCACCTGGCATCGCTGGTTCTAATGGGGGGAAAAACATCATTCCTATCTCAATAGAAGGGCTGTAGTTCGAGATATATATTTTTTTTATTTTATAAAATTGCAAATATTATTAGTTTACCGTTAATACTACACTTATCATACCCTTCTGAACAATTTCATTGTAATCAATTAAACATTAATTTTCATAACGCCTCGTCTTATGTTTCCCGCCGCTTTAATTGGCTATCATTTCGCCATACGACAAAACAACGAAATGCACAGTATCTTCATTGCTACCATACATTAAACATTGATTTTTTTATTTGGTTTTATAACATTATCTAAGGCCATCAATATAGATTTCTTATATTATTGTGTGTGTTTTTTTTGTTTTGTTTTTTTAACAAGTTTAATTTTGGTAAAAAGCCAATACAATATCCGCAAATAATGCACAGATTACCTAGTTAATTTGAAAAACATTGACAGATGTCAGTTTTGATTTCTCCTCAAAAAAATCATCACAAAAAGGAAATTATCCCCTTATTTGAGCCCCTAACAACTTTATAGCCCGTTATTTTTCCGTTGGTTACCTGCTTAAACAGAATTGATCAATCAGCTCAAATAGCTCAAAAAGTAGTTCGAGAACTATTATTTTTTCTTTGTATCTTTGAAATCTACATGAAAAATGCAAGAAAATAAGACCTATTAGCAAAATATGAAATGTCTTTTTCCAAAAGGATGGAGCTATCAGTATTTTAGGAGAAGTTATCCAGACATATTTTTTCCTACCAATAGACAGATAGACACGGCATACACTGCATTATACAACATTGTAAATCAACGCATAAAAAGAAATACGGTGCCGAAAACCGATAACTGACCGGTATATGGCAATGTGGGCTTCGATATGATGGATTGGTGGCTATGTTTAAACTATTAAAGATACTTACGAACTATTAAAGTTACTTACGAACTATTAAAGTTACTTACGAACTATTAAAGGTACTTACGAAACGATGTAAGTATGTCCGCAGTAGACATATCAATTAATTCACCATTCACAACAGGAGTTATTTGAATCCTTATCATTTGTCCCGGAAGTGATGACCAGACAATGTGATTTGTCCGGGTGGTGTTCCGCATGGACATGTTTCCCGACTTATCAATTGTTATCTTGGAGGAAATATTCCATGAAGATAACATCCTGTATGTCCAGGACACTTTAATAGCGGATTCATTCCTTTCCAGCTTCAAATTCATCGGTACTAAATCGGTCTCTGAAAGCCAAAATATTCACTGTTTGTATTCATAATATCACGTGTTGTTTTTAATATACGATTTAAGTTAACAATTCATTGTGTTTTGAATGATCTCACGACGACTAAGAACAGCATATTTAAACAAATAGCAACTTTTAGATGGAATAAGATTAATACGTAATTAATTTCTATAAATCAAATTCGAAGTGTTACTTCACTATTAAAACTTTCTTTAGTATTCTACCCTGAATGAAGACTAAAAAGCGATATATTACGTGCATATCAAACGGCTGGTGATAACTAGTCTATCAAAATTAGAACCCACATGACATCAATTCTTACTCTGTGCACATGTTTGATTTGCTATTGGAATAAATTCGTCAGGACAGACACAGACAGCTGGGAAGGTCTGATTATCTGCTGTAGACTGGTTCCCATAGTTACACTGAACTACAGTGACTGGTGGCGCGGTAGGCGGACGAACTGTCGTAGATACCGTGGTTGGTACTACTGTTGCAGGTATCGTGGTTGGTACTATCGTGATTGTGGGTAGTGTGGTTGGTTGCAATAATGTTGTCAGTTCAACCGTTGGCAGCTGGGATGGTGCTGTAGCGGGTGCCATTGTTGGTGGCGGTGTTATTAATGATGGTGAAAATGATGTTTGTGATGGCGGTGGTGGTGGTGATGGTGGTGTTGTTTGTTGTTCTGTTGTTTGTGGTGCTGCTGTAGGTGTGGATGATGGAAGTGTTACTGGTGGTGTTGTAGACTGCACAGGCATTGCTGTTGTGGATAGAAGGGTAGACTCAAACGGAATCGTCACATCATCGGACGTTGTTTCCTGACAGGACGTGAAGATTGTCTGGAAAATAATATGGTATATCAAAAACTGTCTTCTAATATTAAAAGTTTGCATTGTGTACATGGTTCAATTTAATCATTTAGGATTCCTTTCGTACAAGTACTTGACAAATATAGGAACGGGAAAACACGTGTATAAGTTTAGGAGAAAATCGGAAAGGATAATGATGATGATGATGTCATTTTTATCCTTTCACACTACCTAACTATACTGTACAAGCTTATACCACCGTCAAACGAGCAGTTGGGTTATTCAAAACACAATAAAAGTCAAGTTAATATATCCTTCGTTGTTTTTCCCGTAAAACATCACAGCGTTGATTAATCAATTTCTCTATCTCCTATGATAATCACGTTTACTTCATAGAAGGATGAAATAGCTGTTCAAATGTCCTTTTTGACCTGCGGCTGAAAGTGGTCCTAAATCAGCTATCTTACAATATACATTTGTATTTTAAATAAAAGTGTGATATACAGTGAATGTTGTATCAGACATTGACACAATATTTCCGAGAATAGAATGAAAATAAAAATGATCATTTCAAATGATCAAGTGACGTCATTGATTGATTGTTATGGATAGCATTATTATATATAGAACATAACCCTGTACACATCAGTAGTATGACAGTATGTTACAAGGAAGCAAGGAATTATATTAGAGTTATCTCAGTGCCATCATAGGTCAATTTATAGGTCAGTGTTAGAAATATAATTTATTAGACAATGAGGAAGCGAATGAGAGGGATAGGATCAATTCTGAATTAAACAGGAAGCTGAGAGTCTAATTTTGGTGAATTATATTCTACTTTTACCTAGATATCGCTTGGATCTCGCCGAAGCTTGGTGCATCAGTGTTACAATTTAATTGACATACATTGTATCTGTTGGGAATATCATATAAAACAGAATGCTTATAACGTTATTACTAAAAGATCATATAAGTATACCAATATCTAATCAAAAGCATGGCTTCGTTTATCAAGTACTACCCTGAACATCTGAAGGTACCCAAATCTGGGTCGCGTTCGGGCAATGAAGGTAACAAACAAGCAGTCATAGACAGTTTAATGATATTGGCCAGTACCTATTCACGCTCTGCACATGCAATCAACGATTCCAAATACAAATGTACGTATGTAAATCACTATCGTTGAACACGTATCTTACATATACTGTAGTAGATGTGATTATGACACTCTAATAAATATTGTTGTTGCTGTTGTTGCTTTATGATGATGATGATGGTGGAGGTGGTGATGATGATAGCGTTGTTGTTGTTTTTATTCCATCGTTGCATATTACAGAGTTGTTTTCCTTGTGGACAGGTATCCATTGTGATGTCATTATTTTGTGAGTTAATTCACGCCGTTTTCTCTGAAAAGTATGATGTAACGCTCGCAAACACATGACGTCACAATTAATATCTGCACTTGTAAATACAAAAAGATGGACCAACTATAGAAATAAGGAAAATACTGAGAATGACAGGTAAAATCCAATTGTTTAACGGTTCAGTCTTATCAAATGATCAGGAAATTGATGTAACCTCGATCAACATTTTCTCACCAGTAATAACGAGTTAAGAGACACAGGTAAAAACTGTACATAAATAATAGACTAAGACATAAAGACTATATTTTTCTAGCAAAATTCTAGGCCTACATGTATGTGTTTGTATTCTCAAACTTACAAACTGGGAGAGAAAGTCCACTCAAAACATTTTTGTTTAATTTCTGCACAAATGATAGCACATACACTTTTGTGATGATGGAAGTTCTATATAATGTTCATGTATGTAGCATAAGGCTATGTATGCCCATAGTATACGTGATAAATACAAAATGAAAAATAAGGTGATTATAACATTTCATCGTGTGCAAATTTACTTCTTATATGTATATATAGATCCATAGTCAAGCATAAATAACGAAAAGTGGAAATGTCTCTTTGTATCAATTAAAACCAGATGCCATGAAGAAAAAAGTAAGTCCATCAATATTTTCTTTTATGTTTTTTTCTTTTTCATTATTAAGTGTGATATCAAATATTTGAAATTTAACCTATCGCTAGTCAAAATTTATTCATGGAATTCCATTTATAGGAAATTCAGGCTTTTTGCATTCAATACACTACAATAGGTATTTCTGGTGGTAAAGAACGTTTAAAGAAATCTTATTTGATTGGTAATGTTCTATCTGTAGTGACAGAGTTATCAATAAAAATATTATTTCAAAATATGTCATATCATATTTATGCTATACTTTATATACATTACTAATTTTCTAATGGTTCACAAGTACAGTTAAACATTCTTGGTAGTATACTACAGTATAGATAATAAATATCTATATTTTAAGGATCACTATATTCGTAGGATCACTATATACGAAATTGAAAAGCCATAGACATTTGACACTTACGTAGAGATTTTAAATGTACATTATAAACAGCATTTTATTAAAGTGAGTTTGCTATATAACCAGGAAATAAGTATATGATTAATAAAAGTGGATATAAAATGCGATTCTGGTAAAAAAATTAAATGTCGGAATTCAAGGTCATCTAACAATAAAATTAAGCAACGCCCGTGAATATTTAGTACTACAGGGATAAGGGGTAATACTTACTTGTGAATACCGGAAGTAAAATAGAAATAAAAGGTTGCATATAAGTAACAGTGTATTCACAACTATACATATGTGTATATTTGATTATTTGGGATAAATAACGATTAAATGCATTATGAGATAAATGTACGGAAAATGAGATTCGTGTAGATCATATCTACCAGGTACGAGGAGAGGAGCAGACACGGAAATGTGATACACTAAAGTAAAGATCGTCCACTGTAGTAGAGAATAGACAGGATAAAGTTTAACTACTAATAACAATGGCATTGAATTAAACTCTACATGTATATTTTGAGCCTATGTAAGATAACACGCTATTTCAGACAGAGGTATAGCTTATTTACCTTCAGACAGAGGTATAGCTTATTTACCTTCAAGCTGAAGCATATCAGCACGATGACCCTCGTCTCCGGCGTCATTCTCGAATTCGAGTAGATTTTCTGTTTTGATGTAAGTGTGTATATAATACTAAATTTGTGTGTGCAGACACAGCCTCGTGCCTCCGGGAGGATATCCGTTTGTAACTTTTGTTGATTCATATTTTCGTATAGCGGAGTTTAATCCCCATTACGCGGAAACAGATCATACGTCAAATCAGCAGAAAGTATTGTCATCTTACAAGTACAGCTCAATTCGCAGAGAAAAAAAAATCGCATGATCATTGGTTAGAAGCATTTGGTAAAATAACTCTCCGTGAAGCACAATTGTTAGTTTTGGAATAAGAATTTAATTTTAAACGCGCAACTGGAATTCAGTTGTTTGAAGTAACATGGATCTAAATCATTATAGCTATATATATTTTTTCGAACACGCTGACACACTTGTAGACCATGTAGGCTTATGACAGGGAAGTTATCTTTGTCGTCGCTGATTCACTGTAAATGTTCAAGTGCATGCTTAAACGTGAAGCTCTTCCATACCCAATTTACAAACAAAATATATATACAGTGCAATTATACATAGATACTAAAATATTTCCATGCGCTAGTTTTTTTCATCTTTTGTTTGATATATATATATATATATAAATAAAGGTACTGTATTTCTCAATACATCCATATATCACCCTACATTTGCAGAATAACGAGCATTTTACCCGATCTAAAACTGAAGTTAATATGTTTGACATAGTCTGTTGCTTCTGCTGCCGCTGCTGCAGTAGCTCCCCTATCCTCCTCATTCTCATCCTCTCTTACTCCTTCTACCCTATACTCTCTCCTCCTAATGTTTTCCCTATACACCCTTCTCATATTCACATGTTTCTGCTCATTCGCCTTTTCCTATTCATCTCCACCTCTGCCTCCTCCTCCTTCTTCTCCTCCTCCTCGTCATCATCATCATCATCATCATCATCATCATCATATCATCATCATCATCATCATCATCATCCTCACCATTAATCAGCTTCGCCTGTCGTCATTATCCTTTCCCATCGCCTCCTCTCATCTATTCACATGTTTCTGCTCATTCGCCTTTTCCTATTCTTTTGTCCTATAATCAAAAGTAAGATTTACAAATAAAGTACAAATGAATATATCCGACATCCAATAATGCTCCAATGTATCCTACCAATTTGCAACATAAGACATTGATGGTTGCTCCAAACATACATGTATAAATTTCCTGGTACTTGCTCCTGATTGATAAGTTAACGTATTTCATTAGAACAAAATCTATTAGGCACTTTTAGTAGATTATAAAACAATTACCCATTATAATTTAAAAGCAATTCAAAATAGTTTGTCATCTATTTGACGACAAATTGACCGTACAAGTAAAAACTTGTTTCGTGTTTTTATTGACAAATGTAGGATATGTGCCTACTTGAAACAGCTCTCCTTTTGATTGCGTCTTGTTTCCAATTCTTATTACCCTCAGATTTAGCGCCAAAACTCATCTATATATATTTATCTGTTTGACCTGAGGTCAGCGTAATTTTCTATCATTGATGATATGGCAGCATCAAAAAGGTACAAATGTAGTCATGGTACAGAAAATTGTTTCCCGCATAAACATCCATGATCCCCATGGGTTACGATCACCGAACATTGCGCAGGCGTCACCATTGCATGATAGCGTGAAACGCAACTGATTTTAAAGAAATTATCTTTTACAATATCTCAGTATCCATAACCTCTCCCGTGACACTACCCCATCTGATTGGAGTGGAGCGTATATAGATCCATAGGCAAAGCCGATCATGACATAGTCCACACGGAAGCTGATGTCAGACTTAAGACATCAAGAAAAGAACCCAGAAACATATACATTTGCAACAAAGACAACTGGGAACAAATAAGACAATACTTAAAGGCCCACTACCTTTCCGAAACGGCATTTAATTTTTAAAATGGAATGTAAAACGATATTGATAATTTTGTAGAGTCGCAAAAGTTATTAACTTACCGTTAATACTACACATATCATCACCTTCTGAACAAATTGATTAAAATTATATAAAATGTTAATTTTCATAACGCGAGTCGTCTTATGTTTCCCGCCGTCATCCTAAATACCGCGCGGTAGTTGATTAGCACTGCGCCAGACGGCAAAACAGCGAGATGACTCTCTACTGTTATCATATATTACGGAGGAAATTTTGCATAAGTTTGGTGTTGTTAAGCTTATCTTAGGCCATCGGTATATATTTTCTAATGTTATTAAGAAACCATGATGTTTTGCTCCGGAAAGGTAGTGGACCTTTCAATGAACTGCATGAATCACTAGAGCAACAAATAAATGAAACTGCGGACTCATTATGGAACAAATTCAAATCTACACTACACAATTCAGTGGAAAAGAACATACCCCAAAAACACTTGACATACAAACATAAACTTCCCTGGATAACAAACTCACTACGTAGACTCATCAACAAATCTAAACGACTTCACGCCAAATGTCGCTCAAATCATCAACTAACACAAACATACAAAACACTAAAAGCAGAGATACAAAAACAGATACGCAATACATACCGTTCTTACTTAAAAATGATTAAAGATCTTCCTATAGACGAGCAAACAACACCAACAACACAGAAACGATATAACATTAGGAAATTATTTAGCTAAATCAAAACAACTGGAAAAGAAAACATTGATATCACAGCCCTACGTAAAGATGGTCAACTCGTAACAGACACCACTGCAAAAGCAAATGTTCTCAAACAACAATTTCAAAAAGCGTTCACAACAGAACAAAACCATAACATACCAATCAAAAGCCAATCACCACACCCCATTATGCCTCAAATACACATAACATGCTTGGAAGTTACAAAACTTTTAGAAAACATAAACCCACATAAAGCTTCAGGGCCAGACCAAACACATGAGAAAAAAACTCAAAGAACTAAAAGACGTAACAGCACCCATTATCACAAAAATACTCACAATATCTCTCACCACAGAAAAACTACCACATGACTTGAAGCATGTTCATGTTCACCCTATATATAAAAAAGGAGACAAACACAACCCTACAAATTATAGGCCAGTCTCACTCACCTCAATTTCATGCAAACCTATGGAACATATGATAGCAAGCTCTACAATGAAACACCTCGAAAACAGTAATATTCTCTATTATTTACAACATGGATTTAGAGCGTCCCGATCATGCGAAACACAACTACATTTTTTAGTCACTTTTATACATGAATTAACACAAAACAATAACAACAACAAGCAAACAGACATCATCATCATGGACTTTGCCAAAGCATTTGACAAAGTCCCACACCAACGCCGTCAATACAAACTCAAATATTACAGTATTACAGGACAAACATTTACATGGATTACAGACTTCTTATCACACCGCACCCAAACAGTTGTACTTGAAGGGAAACAATCAGAAAAAAATACCAGTTACGTCAAGAGTACCCCCAAGAACCTGTTTGGGCCCATTACTCTTCCTTATATACATAAACGACTTCCCAGAATACACTCAACACAGCACCCTCAGACTCTTTGCAAAAGATGACAGCATAATATACAAAACCATTCATAACAAACAAGATGCACTTAAATTACAAGAAGATCTAGACGCAGCAGGTAGGCGGGATGAAGATTGGTTAATGTCCTTCCACCCGGACAAGTGTAACGTCC